>NW_028318083.1:28832500-28977500 GCF_062004578.1 Staurois parvus | reverse complement strand
TGAATGTTTACCTATGCCTGTGCAGTTTAGCAGGCATCAGGTAAGTCACTGATCTCTATAATTTACACAGATTGGGATAGACAAAGTACCTCACCTACTCTGCAATACAAGTCCACGTGGGAAAGCTTTTGATGTGTAGTCTGGCTGTAACTCATCTTTGCCAGCCAAATCCAAAACATTTGGATTTCCCATCACTTTCTTTACCAGAAACAATGGTCACCAGGACCCTTAACAACAGTTACTCCCCCCATCAGGGACATAGCGACTAAGACCTTGGAAGATCGGAAGGTGAGGGGTGCGAAAAATAAATAGAAAGTCTTATAAATTCCATCCAGTTGGAGAATAATGATCACTTTATTAGTATGACATAAACTATAGCCAATGTATTTCATGGATTTAGGACTTCCCCTACTTTAGGGCTGTGGTAGTGCTAGATATGTTGGTGATAGGCACTGTAGTCTTTGTCCCATTATAATAACAGTGTTCTGGAGTGACTGTTGTGCAATGCTTAAAGATACTCATTACAAAGTTCCTCCATGAGTTATGCCACCACAGACCTACCCGCCACTGAGGTCTAGCACTATCTCACATGTACAGTACATAGCAAATAAAACCTTGCAGTGAGACCAACCCTTCCACTCTGTGCCCAAACCAAAATAAAAAGCTTGGACTTTACATATTGGGACTCCATAAATCCAAATCTTTCAATATTGCAAAAATAGCAGCTACAGCCATTATCTGGCCATCTTTTGCTACTCACACCTCTCAATTGAATGCAATGGGGTTGATTTACTAAAGGCAAATAGACTGTGCACTTTGCAAGTGCAGTTGTACTCTGAATGGGCATTTGCTTCAGAACTTAGTAAATGAGGTGATACCCAATACCCAATCACATGCAAGGAGAAAAACAACAGAATTTTTGCTTGCACATGTTTGGATAATGGAAGTCAGCACAGCTTCCCCTCATTTACTAATCTCTGGAGAAAATGCCCTTGCAGGGTGAAACTACAGTTGCAAAGTTTACAGTCTATTTGCCATTAATAAATTAACTCCAATGTGTGAAGGGTGGCATTAAAGATCAATAGGAAGGTGAGTTGGAAGGGGTGACTATAGAAAGACCCTGATATTAACTATGTGTGCAGGCACAGAGATATGTCCGCAGTAAGAGCCAACTGCTGATTTGAGATCCTGGTGGAGGCCTCAGGCTTGCTTTAACAATTAATTAAATTTTTTTAAATTGAGTTTTGGTCAACTTTGTTTTACATCATATTTAGAGTACACTATGTGATGCACCCTTTTAGGAATAATCACATAGTATAGGGTTTAGAAACAAAAAAAAGTGCTTCATTTTTTAAAAGCATTCCTTCCCAGTGATATACATTTTTAGCTGTTCTCTCCATTCTTCAAAAAATATTCAAAACAAGAATTATTCAAGTCAGGGTTAGCATGCAGCAAATATGAATTTTACAAGAGATCTAATCTTTCATTAACAAATGTATTCAATATTTAAAGCTAAAGTGTAAAGTACAAATTTATATTCATACAGTAGATTTTTATTTTTAGAAGTCACATTGTTTAGCATTACTTTTAGGACTTGTACTTCTAATACCTAATGCCACCACTATGATCTTTCTATAAATAATAAAAAAGCTTATGAGCTGACCTATTTTCATAAGAAGATGTTTATGCAAGCAAAATCTTAGAGGTTAAACAAGGAATAATGACAGAACAAAACATAACTAAGATCATCCCTGAAATCTTATCAAACTTCTCAATCCCATGCAAGAGAGATATTAATCATAAAGAATAGTCTAATACTTTAATTCCCTTCCTTCCAAGATTATTGAAAGCAATGTACAGTATCCTGCAGTATATTGGCTGAGAAGTAGACTTTAATTTATGTGCATACAGTTTAGCTCCTTATTAGTTTTCATGAATACATGTATTATATTTTGCTTCTTTATGCAATTGTGTATTTGCCTTGAAAATATTAATGGTTAGTTTAAGTACCAGAAATTATGTATGTGTGTATATTTAATATTTGTTTGGATTAAATAAAAATCCAAAACTTTTAATGTATTTTCATGACTCATAGGGGTTGATTTACTAAACGCAAATAGGCAGTTCACTTTGAAAGGGGAGTTGCGCTTTGTACAGAGATTTTCCCAAAATCTTAGCAAATGTGGTGAAATTTTATATTACAAAGAATACCCAATCATGTGTGAGGAAAATCAAATAGAAAAAGCATTTGTGTTTGCACATGATTGGATGATGGAAGTCAGCAGAGCTTCACCTCATTCACTTAATATGGGAATAAGTCCCTTGCAAAGCACAACTTCCTTTGCAAAGTGAACAACCTATTTGCATTGAGTAAATGAGGTGATTGTAGCCGTATTAGTGCACTTGCGACAGAAACAATTGAGTACTGTCCGTGATCATTTTTTTATTTGCACTAACATACAATTTTGAGGACGAGCTTTCGGGGTATGTCCCCTTCTTCAAGGTCCAGGCAGTACTCTTGAAAAACGAAAAGTTTATTTGCCTTTAGCAGATCAACCCTATATAGGTTTCATTCACATGGCCATAAGAGGGTATACAGTGTACATGGAACAAGAATAGCTGTCATAAGGGAGCCACAGGGACAGCATACAGCCTCCTACTGTAATAAAGGGCTGTACGCTGCTATACAAGGGCTTTTGTTGGTGCTTCTATAAATTTTCATATGCAAACAGGTGTACAACCCTGGACGCAGACAGTCTGTATCCAGGAATATTTGCCCGTGAACAAACATGAGCTTAAGCAAGCACCAGTTTAAACCGTTGTATAGAAGTGTACAGCCATTCTTTGCAATGAATGTCTGTATACTGCACCTCCCTTACACTGGCTATTTATTCTCCATGAATGTTGTATGCCCTCTTGCAGCCCCATACATGAAGCTATACTGTATATAAAACCTTTAAGATAAATTGTACACAAAGAGGTGAACTTATGAAAGCATTTGCAAAACTATTCATCCTATGAAACTGAATTTGTTGAATATGAATGGAGGCAAAAAACAAATGTTTTTAGGCTATTTTCTCTCCAGGTCAAATGGTTTCCTTCATACAGAAAAGAGTGAATTAGGAAGGTACTGCATTATCGCCACTTTGATGGAAGCTGATGATCATAGTAAAAAAGTATTTCTTATGATCATCAGTTCCATCTAGTGACCACTGTGTTTTCCTAATGCACTCTAATCTGTATGAAGAATAACATTTGACCTGGAGAGAAAATAGCCTAATTACAGTACATTAACCACTTGCCCTCCTGAGGATTTACTCCCCTTCCTGACCAGGCTATTTTTTGCGTTACAGAGCTGCATTACTTTAACTGACAATTGCCCGGTCATGCAATGCTGCACCCAGATGAAATGTATGTCCTTTTTTTCCCCACGAATTGAGCTTTATTTTGGTGGTATTTGATCGCCTGTGTGTTTTTTATTTTTTGCGCTATAAAAAAAAGACAGACAATTTTGAGAAAAAAAACAATATTTTTGACTTTTTGCTATTAAACATGTCCAGTAAAAAAATTTTAAAAATCTAATTTTGTCAGAAATTTAGGCCAAAATGTATTCTGCTACATGTCTTTGCTAAAAAAAATCCCAATCCGTGTAAATTAATTGGTTTATGTAAAAGTTATAGCGTTTACAAATGGCGGTATATATACTGGAATTTTTTTTTTCACTAGTAATGGCGGCAATCAGCGGCTTATAGCGGAAGTGCGGCAGGCATTCTGACACTGGGGGGAACTGACTTGGTGTCACTGACATCGCCAGTGACGCCAATACAGTGATCAGTGCTAAAGAAAAGCACTGACACTGTACTAATGGCATGGGGCAGGAAGTGGTTAACATGAGGGGCAATCAAAGGTTTAACTGTATGCAGGGAGTGTGTTTTACTATGGGGCCGTGTGTTTGTGCTTCACTGTAAGCTCACTGCTTTGTATTTCTGTGCTGTGCACAGCCATGCAAAGCAGTGTGCACAAGCGGACAGGGAGGAGAACTGTTTTGTTTACAAACAGTTCTCCTCCTCGTCGAAGATCCTCGGCAATCACCAGGCGCCGGCAAGTAATCACCGGCAGGGACCTGGTGATTGACAACGAATGGCGTGATATACGTGATTTTGCACACCAGTGCCACGCTGTAGCAGTGTTTCTGCTATAGGGTGGATGGGAAGCGGTTAATTTTTGCCCCAATTCACACAGAGCAAATGTACATATAGTTTAACACAATGAATATTACTGCCATTTATAGAACATATACTTTTTTGTAAACCCAAAATCATTTTTTTCCACTATAGTTGGCATCATGCCTTACTCTTAACAGTTTTCATAAGAATCTGTTAATCGTTTCTTACCTAGGGAGTCTTCCGGTAACATCACTTCCTGTTGCAGGCTAAAAAAATGCTAAGTCACTGGTTTTCAATTAGTAGTAATGATGTCAGCTTGCCATGTGCACTCCGTTAGTCAGCCGTTGGTCTGCCTATTACATCTTTCACAGAGGCAACCCAATGGCCAACTATAGATACACACACCAGGCTATCAAGAGAACTAACTCAGAAAGCAGTACATTTTATTCAGAAAGCAGGTACACTGAACAAGTTGAGGGGATTTACTAAAACTGGTGTGCACAGAATCTGATGCAGCTGTGAATTATAGCCAATCAGCTTCTATCTTCAGCTTGTTCAATTAAGATTTGGTAATACAATATGAAATCTGGTTTCTATGCAGAGCTGCACCAGATTTTTCACTCACCGGTTTTAGGATTTAGCCACCCCCAATGTGTCTATCACCAGAATGTCAGGTCCTAATTACTTACACATATACACTCACCAGCCACCAGGGGCATCCCTAGGGTTGGTGTCACCAGGTGCGATAACACTCGGTGACACCCCCTCCGATGATCCCTGCAGAGTGGATCAGATCTGCGGATTGATCATAATAATCTATTATGCACCCCATTCCACAGATCCGATCCATCCTGCGGGGATCGTCGGAATGCAACCTATACAGGGTGACACCGGACCCGCTCCATGAAAAGGTAAGTTGCAAAAAAAGCCGATGATCCCCACAGGATGGTTCGGATATGCAGATTGGGGAGCATAATGGATTGGACTCCGATCCATTATGCTCAATCCACAGATCCGATCCATCCTGCAATGATTGTTGGCTTTCTTTACAACTTACCTTTTCGTGGGCCCGGGTCCGGTCGGGGTCAGCCCGTGCGGTAGGTGTCACCTGATGCGGCGTGCACCCCCCGCACCTGCCTTGTGAGGCCACTGTCAGCCACTTTATTAGGTATACCTTTCTAGTGCCAAGAAAATATCCACCACACCATTATACCACCACCAGCCTGAATCGTTCATACGAGGCAGGATGGATCCATGTTTTCCTGTTGTTTCACCAAATTCTGACCCTACCATATGAAAGTCTCAGCAACCAGTCTGCCAATTCTCCTCCGACCTTTGGCATCAACAAGGCATTTTCCAACACACAACTGCCACTCATTAGATATTTTCTCTTTTTCAGACCATTTTCTGAAAACCCTAGAGATTGCTGTAGATCAGCAGTTTTTGAAATACTCAGGCCATCCACGTGCAAAGTCACTTAAATTCCCTTTCTTCTCCATTCTAATTCTGAATCAGTTTGAACTTCAGCAATTCGCCTTCACCATGCCTAGATGCCCAAATGCATTGAGTTGCTGCCATGTGATTGGCCGATTAGCAAGTTACCAAGCAATTGAACAGGTGTACCTAATAAAGTGGCCAGCGAGTATGTATATATATATATATATATAAATATATATACAGTTGTGCTCAAAAGTTTACATACCCTGGCAGAAATTGTGAAATTTTGGCATTGATATTGAAAATATGAATGATCATGCCAAAAAATGCTCTTTTATTGAAGGATGATGATCATATGAAGCCATTTATTATCAAATAGTTGTTTGGCTCCTTTTTAAATCACAATGATAACAGAAATCACCTAAATGGCCATGATCAAAAGTTTACATACCCTGGAATGTTTGGCCTTGGTACAGACACAAAAGGTGACACACACGGGTTAAAATGCCAATTAGGGGTTAATGTCCCACATCTGTTGCTTTTTAAATTGCAATTAGTGTCAGTGTATAAATAGTCAATGAGTTTGTTAGCTCTTATGTGGAAGCACTGACTAGGCTAGATACTGAGCCATGGGGATCAGAAAAGAACTGTCAAAACTGCGCAACAAGGTAATGGAGCTTTATAAAGATGGAAAAGGACATAAAAAGATACCAATCAGTACTGTTAAATCACCTATTAAGAAGTGGAAAGTTTGGGGATCTCTTGATACCAAGCCAAGGTCAGGTAGACCAAGAAAGATTGCAGCAACAACTGCCAGAAGAATTGTTCGGGATACAAAGGGAAACCCATAGGTAACCACATAGGTAACCACAAGAAAAATACAGGCTGTTCTGGAAAAAGACAGTGTGGTTGTTTTGAAGGAGCACAATATGATGACACTTGAACAAAAATAACCTGCATGGTCGAGGTGCCAAAAAGAAGCCTTTGCTGCATCAATGACACAAAAAGGCCTGGTTAGGCATGTCAAAGTGTTGTCAGGCATATCGTAACTGGGCTTTTTTGTGGCATTGGTGCAGTAAAAGCTTATGTCCTGTGGTTTTGGTGCGCTTTCTGAAAGTGCATCAAAAGTTCAGCATACAGGATTTTTGGTGCGCTTTTTGAAAGCATAGCTAAACAGTGGGACATAGTAGAAGTTTATGGCAAGGAGAAGCTAACTGCATGAAAACTATGGGTACAATAGGCTGCACCCATGCTGGAGGAGAAGTGTGAAAGAGCCTTATCAGGAAATGAACAGAAAGTGTGCATAACACAATAAATGGTCTGGTCAGGAAGGGGGGTAAATCCTCTGGAGGGTAAGTGGTTACTATTTAAAAAATATATATTAAGTTTCTAAAAAAAAATTCCTGCATTAAAGTATTTATAAAGGCTAAAGGTTTTTAACTTCATGCATACTATGCATGAAGGTAAAAAAAAAATCTGTGTGCAGCTCCCCCTCAGTCTCTCTTACCTGAGCCCTATCGCACTGATGCTTACCTGAGTCCTATCGTGATCCAGCACTGTGCATGAGAGTAGTGGCTCTCCTGGGTCTTTCCTTCCTCATAGGCTAAAGCACAGCAGAAGGAGCAGTTGTCTCCCGCTGCTGTCAATCACAGCCAATGAAGAGGGAGCGGGAGGTATTATACACAGAATGCATGCATGAGCAGGGGGGAAAAAATCAGGAGTGCCGGTAGACCCGAGGATATTTTTTTTTTAATTAGAGTCTTTTGTATCATTTAAATAACTGAAAAAGCAAAAGTTGCTATAATACAGTAGATTAATATTTACACAAATGTATGGATAAATAATGTGAACATTAGTTTTATTAGCATTTCAATAAGATCCACAATTCAATAAATCAATCTTCTTTTCAATTAATTTCTTCCAATGTTTAATGTGACTAACTGGTTCTGATCACATTATTAGTATGATTCTCTAACTATCAAGATGACCAACAGCAATTTCTTTTTAAATCATAGCAGTAACTGCAATGAAAATGGAGCATGTCTGCATGAAATTATGATATGTTTATCAGTGTAAAGTATGTCACTATGCATTATATCTTCTAAGTAGAGCTTATAGAAAACAATGATAGATATAAATTATCTTGGGAAAATATTAGCAAAGGGATTTGTTTTAATCTAATATCAGTTGTAAAGCATTCTGTAATCTCATGCATTATGTGGACAATGTCTAAAAAGAAGGGATGATCTTGAATTAGCATAGTGTACAAATCAGCTTTGGGTTTTTTATCAGATTAAAATGTTTTATTTACCACTACTTTTATAGAATAGAACAGGCAGAGATAATTATTACTACTAATAAAAACATTAAAACATTAATAATTTTCATTGTAATTATTTATTTTTTTCAAGACCTCATATAACTAATACAAAGTTTTCTTTGCAAACTTTTGGGAGTTATAAATGTGCAAGCCATTGTAAGATGTCTAGAAATGTGCCTAACTGGCTGCTGGAAGAAATTTACTGTGAGAGTGATGTATTGCATTACTGGAAACATCATGCCAGAAATGGATACATTCAGCATTTAGTTGGTGAGGTCACCTTCTCCTCAAAGAATGATGCCCTGGATGAAACATTGACCATTGGTGGGAAAGGGTAATTGAAAACGATGCTAAATTTTGAAGTCACCTACTATTTTCAAGGTCGTTAACATCAACTTCAGACAAAACATGACTCAATGGCTCTGAATAGTCATATAGAGGTCTTTATACACTTTATTTTTTTTTATAAAATTAAAAGTTCAGAACTATTAATATAGAATGCTTGATAAGGATTCCATTATGTTGCAGTTATATCAATAGATAAAATAGTTATTAACCAATTGTACTTCCTTAAAAGATACAGGTCCACCTGCACTTTTCATGCACTTAAAATATATTCCGGAAAATAGATGTATAGGTAGCTAGCTACTTTGTTTTGTTTTTCAAATAATGAAATATTTAGGATTTAAATTTTACATATGATTGCCAATCCATATGCAGTCCTATATAAGAATATGGGATTAAAGAAACGTGTCACTGCACCATCAGGTCAAAATCACATGGAATTCAAAAGAAAGCCAAAATTTAAATGTATGACTGAATCCCATATTTTACACAACATTGTTAAACCACACTTGGATGGCAGTCCAAGGCAATCACTAATTATGTCATACTTGCACATTAAAAATGCACATTTAAAATGGTTAGTGTTATGACAAGTGTATTTTAATGATACAGGATGCATAGTTTACTGTAATCATTCTCAAATATACGAGAACCTTCATAAACTCCCTTGGCCAATTGATAAACTCCCACGGCTTCAACTACCATCTCTATGCCGACGACACACAAATATATCTCTCTATCCCTCACCTCACCACCTCAGTCTCCAATCGCATCACCAGCCTACTAAGTGACATATCGGACTGGATGTCACTCTACTTCCTCAAACTAAATCTTTCCAAAACTGAGCTCCTAGTATTCCCCCCAGCCCATGACCCTCCCCTGACTTCTCCATCAAGATCAACAACACTACCATCCGTCCCACCCCTCACGCCAAGGTACTAGGTGTAATCCTAGACTCCAATCTGTCCTTTCAGCCCCAAGTCCAATCGCTGACAAACTCATGTACACTTCACCTCCACAACATCTCCAAAATACGACCTTTCCTAACCTCTGAAACCACTAAGCAACTTATTCACTCCCTTATTATATCACGCCTTGACTACTGTAACTCCCTCCTCACTGGCCTACCCCATCGCAGGCTATCCCCACTCCAGTCCATCATGAACGCTGCTGCCAGACTCATTCACCTTCCTAACTGCTCTGTATCTGCCAACCCTCTCTGCCAATCCCTCCACTGGCTTCCAATTGTCCAGCGGATAAAATTCAAAACACTAACACTGACGTATAAAGCCGTTTATAACACTGCCCCTAATTACATCACCAAACTTGTCTCTAAATACCACCCAAACCGTACTCTCCGCTCCTCGCAAGACCTCCTACTCTCTAGCTCCCTTGTCTCCTCCTCCCATGCTCATTTCCAGAATTTCTCAAGGGCTTCACCCATCCACTGGAACTCCCTACCCCAATCTATCAGGCTATCGCCTACTCTGCTCACTTAAAGCGCACTCTGAAAACCCATCTCTTCAGGGAAGCCTACCCCGACCCCAGCTAATATTGGAATCCTCTACTCTTCCCACCACTCCATCCCCCACAGCTAATTACCTCTTGTACGACTATCCCCTCCCTCCTAGATTGTAAGCTCCAAGGAGCAGGGCCCTCTAATCCCTCTTGTATTGAACTGTATTGTTACTGTACTGTCTCCCTCCTAATGTAAAGCGCTGAGCAAACTGTCGACGCTATATACTGTAAGTCCTGTATAATAATAATAATAAACTGTAAACATACAAGGCTTCCATACTCGCTTCTTCTACAATGTACTGCTTGCTACAACTTAAGTGTTAACTGTAAGAAAAACTTCAGCCAATAAAACAACTATCTTTCTAATGGCTTCTCTCTTCTCCCTCTCTCACAATTACAGTAGATAAAAAGTACACATTTTAAAAAAAGGTTTTTCAACTTCTTTGTGCTGTACTGCAGCACTTCCTTGTTTTTCACCTAGGTGAGAATGATGTTGTGTCCACCACTGCCACCTGGGATGTCCATGTCAGTCATCCCAGGAGGTAGTTTTACTGCCAAGTTCATTCAAGATGTGAATTTCTGCACATACACAGATATAGGTTTTCGGGACCTGACAGAGACCTGCAGCACATCTGCACATATGAGAGAGTGAGAGGAAGACACCAAAAGGCACTAAGACTATGCATACTACCATTGCTTGCACATGTCCAGGAAACCCTGCACTGTGTGCAGATTGTACCACAGGTCTATGGTGGGTCCCAAAGACCTGACAATGCCTTTCAGCACTTCTGTAAAATCACCAGACACTCAAAGATGATGGCATGGGGGAGGCAGAGGGCAACAACTTCCGGGGGAATGAGGTTGCTCTTTAAATAAAAATGTAACATGATATGGCAAAAATAATCAATTAAAATGATTCTGTTTGTAATAATGATTAATTGCAATAAAGATTTAATGAATGTTTAACAAACCTGCTGTGTTAGAGCTAGTGACTTTGTCAAGTATGGAAAACATGAATTCTCTAAGTTGTTATTGCAAAATACTGTATGTTCTATTTAGGGGCGGACTGACCATTTGGAAACTCGGACACTGCCCGAGGGCCTGGGGTCAGTAGGGGGCCCCATGAGATGCCCCTGGTACCTTTTTCATAGGCTTTTTTGAGTTTGGGCAAGGACACAGGGTCCCCATGATCCCCTATTGCCCGGGGGCCCCATGAGTTGTCAGTCCGCCCCTGGTTCTATTATGACTAGAGATGAGCGAAGAAATGAAAAATTCGATTCGACTGATTCGGCGAATTCGTGGACAATATTCGATTCGAGTCGAATAAATTCGCTGTGAATTTAACTTAAAAAAGGGTGTTTCTAGGCTTCAGAGAGACTTAATATTAGTGCAGAACACTGTACCTTTAATTTAAATGCCCTTGGAGTCTGCTGGGGAAGAGAAATAATACTGTCAGTCAGTATGACATGCAGATGAGTGCCGTCGATCTTAGAATCACCGCACACTTCACTCATTTGGGCAGTCACGGGGCCAAAACCAGAGTGTGGAGCCACAGTGTGGCGGTGGAGGCAGCAGCAATGGGAGGCCATACAGCACCCTATGACAAAAATGGAAACCACCAGCAGTGTGAGGAGACCTGAAAGTGGCACATGGCAGAGTGTGGCGATAGAGACAGCAGCAATGGGAGGCCGTACAGGGACCCATGACACACTCTGGACCTGGCAGCAGCATGAGGAGGCGGTACAGGGGCCCATGACAGATTACGGGCCTGGCAGCAGCATGAGGAGTCGGTACAGGGGCCCATGGCAGATTACGGGCCTGGCAGCAGCAATGGGAGGCCGTACAGGGACCCATGACACACTCTGGACCTGGCAGCAGCATGGGGAGGCGGTACAGGGGCCCATGACAGATTACGGGCCTGGCAGCAGCATGAGGAGTCGGTACGGGGGCCCATGACACACTCTGGACCTGGCAGCAGCATGAGGAGGCGGTACAGGGGCGCATGACAGATTACGAGCCTGGCAGCAGCAACTTGGACAGGAGGACGTTCAGCTTCTGCACCGTCGGGTGCGTGCTCGCAAACTGTTGTCTCTTGGAAACGGATTCCAAGAAAGACTGCTGACGGAATCCGTGAAGAGGAGTAGCAGGAGAAGGAGCATCTGAACGAGCGGAATATGCCAACAAGCGACAACAGTGGCCCATGACAGATTACGGGCCTGGCAGCAGCATGAGGAGTCGGTACGGGGGCCCATGGCAGATTACGGGCCTGGCAGCAGCTATGGGAGGCCCGTAATCTGCCAGCACCCTATGACAAAAAATGGAACCCACCAGCAGTGTGAGGAGACCTGAAAGTGGCACATGGCAGAGTGTGGCGATGGAGACAGCAGCAATGGGAGGCCGTACAGGGACCCATGAGAGACTCTGGACCTGGCAGCAGCATGAGGAGGCGGTATAGGGGCCCATGGCAGATTAGGGGCCTGGCAGCAGCTATGGGAGGCCCGTAATCTGCCAGCACCCTATGACAAAAAATGGAACACACCAGCAGTGTGAGGAGACCTGAAAGTGGCACATGGCAGAGTGTGGCGATGGAGGCAGCAGCAATGGGAGGCCGTACAGGGACCCATGAGAGACTCTGGACTTGGCAGCAGCATGAGGAGGCGGTATAGGGGCCCATGGCAGATTAGGGGCCTGGCAGCAGCTATGGGAGGCCCGTAATCTGCCAGCACCCTATGACAAAAAATGGAACACACCAGCAGTGTGAGGAGACCTGAAAGTGGCACATGTTTGGGGCATGATTCATGGCGGATTTAGTCAGTTGTGTCAGGAACTGGTGGTTTGAAATCCAGACTAATCCACGCCTGATTCATTTTCACAAACGTGAGTCTCTCCACACTTTGGGTGGACAGTCGTGTCCTCCGCGGAGTTGCAATACCTCCTGCCGCACTAAACACGCGCTCCGATGCCACGCTACTGGCCGGGCATGACAGCCTTTCAAGGGCAAATTCAGCTAGTTGGGGCCAAAGGTCAAGTTTCGTTGCCCAGTAGTCAAGGGGATTGTCTACCTCGGTTGGCAGGGTGCTGTCCAAGTAGGCCTAAGCCTGTTGTTTGAGGTCCTGCTCCAGGTCCACCTGATGCTGCTGCTGCTGCTGCGGCTGGTTAGTAGTTTCCTCACTGCGCTGGTGAAGAAAGCTACTCATCATCGACTGCAGACTGAGGCAGCCGCTGCTGGTGGAGCTGCCACTGCTCCTACCACCCCACCCCTCCCCTGCTGCCATGGCAGCGGAACACGAGCGCACAGGGCCCACAGTGTCTGAGGATGGACGTTGGCGCAGACAGGCAGAGACCAGCTGACTACATAGGTGTTTTTTATAGTACGTTATTTTGGCCTCCCTCTCAGCAGGTGTGAAAAAGGCCACCATTTTTGAACGGTAGCGAGGGTCCAACAAGGTGGACAGCCAAAAGTCATCCCTCTGTCTGATGGTTATTATTCGGCTGTCGCTACGCAAGCAACCGAGCATGCTATGGGCCATTTGTGCCAAGGAATGCGAGGGACTCCCTGCCTCCATCTCCACAGCATACTGCCACGGTGCGTCTAGGTCCTCTGTCTCCTCTTCCTCCTCCTCTACCAGATGCTCCTGCTCCTCCACTCCTGTCCGCTGAGTGGAAAAACCACCCATTTCACTCAATAATTCCTGAGCACCAATGTCCTCCTCTACCTCCTCCTCTTCTTCCAGTCCTGCCCCCACAGGGGCCATGTGGCGTTGAGATCTGTGCGCCACGTCTACCGCACCCTGACCAGCCATTGTTAACAGCATTTGTTCCAGGACGTGCAACAGAGGAATGACGTCGTTCATCCCATAGTCCTGCCGACTCACGAATAGCGTGGCCTCCTCAAAGGGCCTGAGCAAGCGCAGGTGTCACGCATGAGCTGCCAATGGCTGACATCTAAGTTACACAGGGAGTACCTTTATCTGCTTTTAACATCAGGAAATCTGTGATGGCCTTTTGCTGTTCGTAAAGGCGGTCTAACATATGTAGGGTTGAATTCCACCTTGTTGCAACGTCACAGCATGAGGAGTCGGTATAGGGGCCCATGGCAGATTAGGGGCCTGGCAGCAGTTATGGGAGGCCCATAATCTGCCAGCACCCTATGACAAAAAATGGAACACACCAGCAGTGTGAGGAGACCTGAAAGTGGCACATGGCAGAGTGTGGCGATGGAGACAGCAGCAATGGGAGGCCGTACAGGGACCCATGAGAGACTCTGGACCTGGCAGCAGCATGAGGAGGCGGTATATAGGGGCCTACGGCAGATTAGGGGCCTGGCAGCAGCTATAGGAGGCCCGTAATCTGCCAGCACCCTATGTCAAAAAATTCAACACACCAGCAGTGTGTGAGGAGACCTGAAAGTGGCACATGGCAGAGTGTGGCGATGGAGACAGCAGCAATGGGAGGCCGTACAGGGACCCATGACAGACTCTGGACTTGGCAGCAGCATGAGGAGGCGGTATATAGGGGCTTATGGCAGATTAGGGGCCTGGCAGCAGCTATAGGAGGCCCGTAATCTGCCAGCACCCTATGTCAAAAAATTCAACACACCAGCAGTGTGAGGAGACCTGAAAGTGGCACATGGCAGAGTGTGGCGATGGAGACAGCAGCAATGGGAGGCCGTACAGGGACCCATGACAGACTCTGAACTTGGCAGCAGCATGAGGAGGCGGTATATAGGGGCCCATGGCAGATTAGGGGCCTGGCAGCAGCTATAGGAGGCCCGTAATCTGCCAGCACCCTATGTCAAAAAATTCAACACACCAGCAGTGTGAGGAGACCTGAAAGTGGCACATGGCAGAGTGTGGCGATGGAGACAGCAGCAATGGGAGGCCGTACAGGGACCCATGACAGACTCTGGACTTGGCAGCAGCATGAGGAGGCGGTATATAGGGGCCCATGGCAGATTAGGGGCCTGGCAGCAGCTATGGGAGGCCCGTAATCTGCCAGCACCCTATGTCAAAAAATTCTACACACCAGCAGTGTGTGAGGAGACCTGAAAGTGGCACATGGCAGAGTGTGGCGATGGAGACAGCAGCAATGGGAGGCCGTACAGGGACCCATGACAGACTCTGGACTTGGCAGCAGCATGAGGAGGCGGTATATAGGGGCCCATGGCAGATTAGGGGCCTGGCAGCAGCTATGGGAGGCCCGTAATCTGCCAGCACCCTATGTCAAAAAATTCAACACACCAGCAGTGTGTGAGGAGACCTGAAAGTGGCACATGGCAGAGTGTGGCGATGGAGAAAGCAGCAATGGGAGGCCGTACAGGGACCCATGAGAGACTCTGGACCTGGCAGCAGCATGAGGAGGCGGTATATAGGGGCCCATGGCAGATTAGGGGCCTGGCAGCAGCTATGTGAGGCCCGTAATCTGCCTGCACCCTATGTCAAAAAATTAAACACACCAGCAGTGTGAAGAGACCTGAAAGTGGCACATGGCATGAGAGACTCTGGACCTGGCAGCAGCAGGAGGAGGCGGTATAGGGGCCCATGGCTGATTAGGGGCCTGGCAGCAGCTATGTGAGGCCCGTTATCTTGCAGCACCCTATGTCAAAAAATTTAACACACCAGCAGTGTGAAGATACCTGAAAGTGGCACATGGCAGCAGAGTGTGGCGATGGAGACAGCAGCAATGGGAGGCCGTACAGGGACCCATGAGAGACTCTGGACCTGGCAGCAGCAGGAGGAGGTGGTATATAGGGGCCCATGGCAGATTAGGGGCCTGGCAGCAGCTATGTGAGGCCCGTAATCTGCCTGCACCCTATGTCAAAAAATTTAACACACCAGCAGTGTGAAGAGACCTGAAAGTGGCACATGGCAGCAGAGTGTGGCGATGGAGACAGCAGCAATGGGAGGCCGTACAGGGACCATGACAGACTCTGGACTTGGCAGCAGCATGAGGAGGCGGTATATAGGGGCCTATGGCAGATTAGGGGCCTGGCAGCAGCTATGTGAGGCCCGTAATCTGCCTGCACCCTATGTCAAAAAATTTAACACACCAGCAGTGTGAAGAGACCTGAAAGTGGCACATGGCAGCAGAGTGTGGCGATGGAGACAGCAGCAATGGGAGGCCGTACAGGGACCATGACAGACTCTGGACTTGGCAGCAGCATGAGGAGGCGGTATATAGGGGCCCATGGCAGATTAGGGGCCTGGCAGCAGCTATGTGAGGCCCGTAATCTGCCTGCACCCTATGTCAAAAAATTAAACACACCAGCAGTGTGAAGAGACCTGAAAGTGGCACATGGCATGAGAGACTCTGGACCTGGCAGCAGCAGGAGGAGGCGGTATAGGGGCCCATGGCTGATTAGGGGCCTGGCAGCAGCTATGTGAGGCCCGTTATCTTGCAGCACCCTATGTCAAAAAATTTAACACACCAGCAGTGTGAAGAGACCTGAAAGTGGCACATGGCAGCAGAGTGTGGCGATGGAGACAGCAGCAATGGGAGGCCGTACAGGGACCCATGAGAGACTCTGGACCTGGCAGCAGCAGGAGGAGGTGGTATATAGGGGCCCATGGCAGATTAGGGGCCTGGCAGCAGCTATGTGAGGCCCGTAATCTGCCTGCACCCTATGTCAAAAAATTTAACACACCAGCAGTGTGAAGAGACCTGAAAGTGGCACATGGCAGCAGAGTGTGGCGATGGAGACAGCAGCAATGGGAGGCCGTACAGGGACCATGACAGACTCTGGACTTGGCAGCAGCATGAGGAGGCGGTATATAGGGGCCCATGGCAGATTAGGGGCCTGGCAGCAGCTATGTGAGGCCCGTAATCTGCCTGCACCCTATGTCAAAAAATTTAACACACCAGCAGTGTGAAGAGACCTGAAAGTGGCACATGGCAGCAGAGTGTGGCGATGGAGACAGCAGCAATGGGAGGCCGTACAGGGACCATGACAGACTCTGGACTTGGCAGCAGCATGAGGAGGCGGTATATAGGGGCCCATGGCAGATTAGGGGCCTGGCAGCAGCTATGTGAGGCCCGTAATCTGCCTGCACCCTATGTCAAAAAATTTAACACACCAGCAGTGTGAAGAGACCTGAAAGTGGCACATGGCAGCAGAGTGTGGCGATGGAGACAGCAGCAATGGGAGGCCGTACAGGGACCATGACAGACTCTGGACTTGGCAGCAGCATGAGGAGGCGGTATATAGGGGCCCATGGCAGATTAGGGGCCTGGCAGCAGCTATGTGAGGCCCGTAATCTGCCTGCACCCTATGTCAAAAAATTTAACACACCAGCAGTGTGAAGAGACCTGAAAGTGGCACATGGCAGCAGAGTGTGGCGATGGAGACAGCAGCAATGGGAGGCCGTACAGGGACCATGACAGACTCTGGACTTGGCAGCAGCATGAGGAGGCGGTATATAGGGGCCCATGGCAGATTAGGGGCCTGGCAGCAGCTATGTGAGGCCCGTAATCTGCCTGCACCCTATGTCAAAAAATTTAACACACCAGCAGTGTGAAGAGACCTGAAAGTGGCACATGGCAGCAGAGTGTGGCGATGGAGACAGCAGCAATGGGAGGCCGTACAGGGACCATGACAGACTCTGGACTTGGCAGCAGCATGAGGAGGCGGTATATAGGGGCCCATGGCAGATTAGGGGCCTGGCAGCAGCTATGTGAGGCCCGTAATCTGCCTGCACCCTATGTCAAAAAATTTAACACACCAGCAGTGTGAAGAGACCTGAAAGTGGCACATGGCATGAGAGACTCTGGACCTGGCAGCAGCAGGAGGAGGCGGTATAGGGGCCCATGGCTGATTAGGGGCCTGGCAGCAGCTATGTGAGGCCCGTTATCTTGCAGCACCCTATGTCAAAAAATTTAACACACCAGCAGTGTGAAGAGACCTGAAAGTGGCACATGGCAGCAGAGTGTGGCGATGGAGACAGCAGCAATGGGAGGCCGTACAGGGACCCATGAGAGACTCTGGACCTGGCAGCAGCAGGAGGAGGTGGTATATAGGGGCCCATGGCAGATTAGGGGCCTGGCAGCAGCTATGTGAGGCCCGTAATCTGCCTGCACCCTATGTCAAAAAATTTAACACACCAGCAGTGTGAAGAGACCTGAAAGTGGCACATGGCAGCAGAGTGTGGCGATGGAGACAGCAGCAATGGGAGGCCGTACAGGGACCATGACAGACTCTGGACTTGGCAGCAGCATGAGGAGGCGGTATATAGGGGCCCATGGCAGATTAGGGGCCTGGCAGCAGCTATGTGAGGCCCGTAATCTGCCTGCACCCTATGTCAAAAAATTTAACACACCAGCAGTGTGAAGAGACCTGAAAGTGGCACATGGCAGCAGAGTGTGGCGATGGAGACAGCAGCAATGGGAGGCCGTACAGGGACCATGACAGACTATGGACTTGGCAGCAGCATGAGGAGGCGGTATATAGGGGCCCATGGCAGATTAGGGGCCTGGCAGCAGCTATGTGAGGCCCGTTATCTTGCAGCACCCTATGTCAAAAAATTAAACACACCAGCAGTGTGAAGAGACCTGAAAGTGGCACATGGCAGCAGAGTGTGGCGATGGAGACAGCAGCAATGGGAGGCCGTACAGGGACCCATGAGAGACTCTGGACTTGGCAGCAGCATGAGGAGGCGGTATATAGGGGCCCATGGCAGATTAGGGGCCTGGCAGCAGCTATGTGAGGCCCGTTATCTTGCAGCACCCTATGTCAAAAAATTAAACACACCAGCAGTGTGAAGAGACCTGAAAGTGGCACATGGCAGCAGAGTGTGGCGATGGAGACAGCAGCAATGGGAGGCCGTACAGGGACCCATGAGAGACTCTAGACTTGGCAGCAGCATGAGGAGGCGGTTTATAGGGGCCCATGGCAGATTAGGGGCCTGGCAGCAGCTATGTGAGGCCCGTAATCTGCCTGCACCCTATGTCAAAAAATTTAACACACCAGCAGTGTGAAGAGACCTGAAAGTGGCACATGGCAGCAGAGTGTGGCGATGGAGACAGCAGCAATGGGAGGCCGTACAGGGACCCATGAGAGACTCTAGACTTGGCAGCAGCATGAGGAGGCGGTATATAGGGGCCCATGGCAGATTAGGGGCCTGGCAGCAGCTATGTGAGGCCCGTAATCTGCCTGCACCCTATGTCAAAAAATTTAACACACCAGCAGTGTGAAGAGACCTGAAAGTGGCACATGGCAGCAGAGTGTGGCGATGGAGACAGCAGCAATGGGAGGCCGTACAGGGACCCATGAGAGACTCTGGACTTGGCAGCAGCATGAGGAGGCGGTATATAGGGGCCCATGGCAGATTAGGGGCCTGGCAGCAGCTATGTGAGGCCCGTTATCTTGCAGCACCCTATGTCAAAAAATTAAACACACCAGCAGTGTGAAGAGACCTGAAAGTGGCACATGGCAGCAGAGTGTGGCGATGGAGACAGCAGCAATGGGAGGCCGTACAGGGACCCATGAGAGACTCTAGACTTGGCAGCAGCATGAGGAGGCGGTTTATAGGGGCCCATGGCAGATTAGGGGCCTGGCAGCAGCTATGTGAGGCCCGTAATCTGCCTGCACCCTATGTCAAAAAATTTAACACACCAGCAGTGTGAAGAGACCTGAAAGTGGCACATGGCAGCAGAGTGTGGCGATGGAGACAGCAGCAATGGGAGGCCGTACAGGGACCCATGAGAGACTCTAGACTTGGCAGCAGCATGAGGAGGCGGTATATAGGGGCCCATGGCAGATTAGGGGCCTGGCAGCAGCTATGTGAGGCCCGTAATCTGCCTGCACCCTATGTCAAAAAATTTAACACACCAGCAGTGTGAAGAGACCTGAAAGTGGCACATGGCAGCAGAGTGTGGCGATGGAGACAGCAGCAATGGGAGGCCGTACAGGGACCCATGAGAGACTCTGGACTTGGCAGCAGCATGAGGAGGCGGTATATAGGGGCCTATGGCAGATTAGGGGCCTGGCAGCAGCTATAGGAGGCCCGTAATCTGCCAGCACCCTATGTCAAAAAATTAAACACACCAGCAGTGTGAGGAGACCTGAAAGTGGCACATGTTTGAGGCATGATTCATGGCGGATTTAGTCAGTTGTGTCAGGAACTGGTGGTTTGAAATCCAGACTAATCCACGCCTGATTCATTTTCACAAACGTGAGTCTCTCCACACTTTGGGTGGACAGTCGTGTCCTCCGCGGAGTTACAATACCTCCTGCCGCACTAAACACGCGCTCCGATGCCACGCTACTGGCCGGGCATGACAGCCTTTCAAGGGCAAATTCAGCTAGTTGGGGCCAAAGGTCAAGTTTCGTTGCCCAGTAGTCAAGGGGATTGTCTACCTCGGTTGGCAGGGTGCTGTCCAAGTAGGCCCAAGCCTGTTGTTTGAGCTCCTGCTCCAGGTCCACCTGATGCTGCTGCTGCTGCTGCGGCTGGTTAGTAGTTTCCTCACTGCGCTGGTGAAGAAAGCTACTCATCATCGACTGCAGACTGAGGCAGCCACTGCTGGTGGAGCTGCCACTGCTCCTACCACCCCACCCCTCCCCTGCTGCCATGCCAGCGGAACGCGAGCGCACAGGGCCCACAGTGTCTGAGGATGGACGTTGGCGCACAAAGGCAGAGACCAACTGACTACATAGGTGGTTTTTATAGTACGTAATTTTGGCCTCCCTCTCAGCAGGTGTGAAAAAGGCCACCATTTTGGACCGGTAGCGAGGGTCCAACAAGGTGGACAGCCAAAAGTCATCCCTCTGTCTGATGGTTATTATTCGGCTGTCGCTACGCAAGCAACCGAGCATGCTATGGGCCATTTGTGCCAAGGAATGCGAGGGACTCCCTGCCTCCATCTCCACAGCATACTGCCACGGTGCGTCTGGGTCCTCTGTCTCCTCCTCCTCCTCCTCTACCAGATGCTCCTGCTCCTCCACTCCTGTCCGCTGAGTGGAAAAACCACCCATTTCACTCAATAATTCCTGAGCACAAATGTCCTCCTCTACCTCCTCCTCTTCTTCCTGTCCTGCCCCCACAGGGGTCATGTGGCGTTGAGATCTGTGCGCCACGTCTACCGCACCCTGACCAGCCATTGTTAACAGCATTTGTTCCAGGACGTGCAACAGAGGAATGACGTCGTTCATCCCATAGTCCTGCCGACTCACGAATAGCGTGGCCTCCTCAAAGGGCCTGAGCAAGCGGCAGGTGTCACGCATGAGCTGCCAATGGCTGACATCTAAGTTACACAGGGGAGTACCTTTATCCGCTTGTAACATCAGGAAATCGGTGATGGCCTTTCGCTGCTCGTAAAGGCGGTCTAACATGTGTAGGGTTGAATTCCACCTTGTTGCAACGTCGCAGATCAGGCGATGCTGTGGAATTCCGTTCTGCCGCTGCAGCTCAATGAGGGTGTTCTTTGCGGTGTAGGAATGGCTGAAATGCATGCACAGTTTACGTGACATTTTAAGGATGTCTTGCAGTGGGATGGTGGATTTTAGGAACCGCTTGACAACCAGATTGAACACGTGAGCCATGCATGGCGCATGGCACAACCTTCCTTGACGCAGAGCAGACACCATGTTCTTTCCGTTGTCAGTCAACATGGTTCCGATTTTTAGTTTGCGCGGAGACAGCCATCTGTCGATTTCTCTGTTCATTACACTCAGCAGTTCCTCCCCTGTGTGACTACGTTCGCCAAGGCATACCAGGTGCAGCACAGCGTGACACCGTTGCGCCCTGCACATGTGATATGCCGGTCGGGTAATGGGACTTGGCACGGGGGTGGCGGCTGAGGACACGGCGGAAAAAGAGGTGGTAGAGGCGGACATGCTTGCTGGACCAAGGACGTGCAAACGTGGAGGCAAAAGCGTCGTGACCTGTCCAAGTTGCTGGTGCGGCTGTGCCGGCACCACGTTCACCCAGTGGGCCGTAAATGACATGTACTGTCCCTGACCGTAGTTACAGCTCCACACGTCGGCGCTGCCGTGCACTTTGGCAGAGACCGACATGCTCAAAGACTGGCCCACCATCTCTTCTACATGTGAATGCAGGGCTGGCACTGCCTTTTGGGCAAAGAAATGACGGCTTGGCACTCTCCACCGCGGCGCGGCACAAGCCATCATTTCTCGGAAAGGTGCTGAGTCCACCAGTTGGAAAGGGAGGGACTGCAGCACCAGCAACTTGGACAGGAGGACGTTCAGCTTTTGCACCGTCGGGTGCGTGCTCGCAAACTGTTGTCTCTTGGATACGGATTCCAAGAAAGACTGTTGACGGAATCCGAGAAGAGGAGTAGCAGGAGAAGGAGCATCTGAACGAGCGGAAGATGCCAACGAGCGACAACTCCCCTCAGCAGAGGTGTTGGAGCCTTGACTGGCTGATAGAGGGCGATTGACGACGTCGGGTGACGGAGCAAGTAACGGAGCGGGTGATGGAGCGGGGGCTGGGGCAGGCAGAACCGCCGTATGTTTATCACGGTTTTCCCAGGCCACCGAATGGTGACGCTGCATATGCTGACGCAACGCTGTAGTCCCAACATGGGCCCCCTGGCCACGCTTGCATTTCTGGCCACATAGTCGACATACGGCTACGTTTACTTCCTCGGGCGGCTTGAGGAAAAATTGCCACACCACCGAGTAGGAAACTTTGCCCCCGCTACTCTTCACTGGCTGACTGCTACTTCCTCCGTGCGCACCGGCACCACTACTGGCCGTGGTGGTAGGCTGCAGTGGAGCTGGTGCTCTACTCCGTGGACGTTTGGCTCCACTGACACTGATGCGACCCTGCTGCTGTCTCCTGGGCAACCCACCGACTGTTTTGCTCGCTGCCAAGCTGCCACCCTCTTCTCCTGATGATGCGGAAGAAATTGCCTGATGACGACGAGGCTGCCAAGTGCGATCAACCTCCTCATCATCAAGTAGGGTCTCCGCCTCACTACTAGCCCCCTCGGCTGCGTCTGGGTCAGGAGACAGACCTGTCTCTAGACCGGCTACCGAGCCACTCTCCTCGCCAGTACTTGTTCGCTTGGCTGCTGAAAAGGCCGATGTCTCCCCCCGTTCCTGACCGCCCTCTGTTAGCTCTTCCTCACTGTACAGTGGGGCTGAGCCCACAGCATGCGATACTTCGCTTGGTGAGGGAACAGCAAAGGACAGGGGCAGGTAGAGGACACGTGATTTCAGTGGGCTTGGTCCCGGGCCATGCCAACTAACGGTTGTGTCTGACGTACCCACCGACCGTTGGCTGTAGGTGTCAGAGGTGACCTGGGAAGAGGAAGACGACCGAGCCAACCAATCAATGACGGCAGGGTTGTCGGTGGAGACACGACCGCTGGATGACACCGGGAGCACTGGCCTCTGGCTGCGAATACTGCTGCCTCGACCCCTTCCTCTGCTGCCACGTCTGCTCGCTCCTAAAACATTGCCTCCTCTGCCACTCCTCTGCATGTTGTCTGACATACTATTTAATTCAACGATTAGGTGTCCCTGAGTAACAATTCTCTGGCACTCAGTAACAATTCTGTCTGTCCCTGAGTATGAATTCTGTGGCCCTGAGTAACAATTCTGTGTCTGTGCGAGTAACAATTCTGTGTCTGTGCGAGTAACAATTCTGTGTCTGTGCAAGTAACAATTTTGTGTCTGTGCGAGTAACAATTCTCTGGCACTCAGTAACAATTCTGTCTGTCCCTGAGTAACAATTCTCTGGCACTCAGTAACAATTCTGTCTGTCCCTGAGTAACAATTCTCTGGCACTCAGTAACAATTCTGTCTGTCCCTGAGTAACAATTCTCTGGCACTCAGTAACAATTCTGTCTGTCCCTGAGTATGAATTCTGTGGCCCTGAGTAACAATTCTGTGTCTGCGCGAGTAACAATTCTGTGTCTGTGCAAGTAACAATTTTGTGTCTGTGCAAGTAACAATTTTGTGTCTGTGCGAGTAACAATTCTCTGGCACTCAGTAACAATTCTGTCTGTCCCTGAGTAACAATTCTCTGGCACTCAGTAACAATTCTGACTGTCCCTGAGTAACAATTCTCTGGCACTCAGTAACAATTCTGTCTGTCCCTGAGTAACAATTCTCTGGCACTCAGTAACAATTGTGTGTCTGTGCAAGTAACAATTCTGTGTCTGTGCAAGTAACAATTTTGTGTCTGTGAGAGTAACAATTCTCTGGCACTCAGTAACAATTCTGTCTGTCCCTGAGTAACAATTCTCTGGCACTCAGTAACAATTCTGTCTGTCCCTGAGTATGAATTCTGTGGCCCTGAGTAACAATTCTGTCTCTGTGCGAGTAACAATTCTGTGTCTGTGCAAGTAACAATTTTGTGTCTGTGAGAGTAACAATTCCCTGGCACTCAGTAACAATTCTGTCTGTCCCTGAGTAACAATTCTCTGGCACTCAGTAACAATTCTGTCTTCCCTGAGTAACAATTCTCTGGCACTCAGTAACAATTCTGTCTGTCCCTGAGTATGAATTCTGTGGCCCTGAGTAACAATTCTGTCTCTGTGCGAGTAACAATTCTGTGTCTGTGCAAGTAACAATTTTGTGTCTGTGAGAGTAACAATTCTCTGGCACTCAGTAACAATTCTGTCTGTCCCTGAGTAACAATTCTCTGGCACTCAGTAACAATTCTGTCTGTCCCTGAGTATGAATTCTGTGGCCCTGAGTAACAATTGTGTGTCTGTGCAAGTAACAATTCTGTGTCTGTGCAAGTAACAATTTTGTGTCTGTGAGAGTAACAATTCTCTGGCACTCAGTAACAATTCTGTCTGTCCCTGAGTAACAATTCTCTGGCACTCAGTAACAATTCTGTCTGTCCCTGAGTAACAATTCTGTCTGTCCCTGAGTATGAATTCTGTGGCCCTGAGTAAGAATTCTCTGGCACTCAGTAACAATTCTGTCTGTCCCTGAGTATGAATTCTGTGGCCCTGAGTAACAATTGTGTGTCTGTGCAAGTAACAATTCTGTGTCTGTGCAAGTAACAATTTTGTGTCTGTGAGAGTAACAATTCTCTGGCACTCAGTAACAATTCTGTCTGTCCCTGAGTAACAATTCTCTGGCACTCAGTAACAATTCTGTCTGTCCCTGAGTATGAATTCTGTGGCCCTGAGTAACAATTCTGTCTCTGTGCGAGTAACAATTCTGTCTCTGTGCGAGTAACAATTCTGTGTCTGTGCAAGTAACAATTTTGTGTCTGTGAGAGTAACAATTCTCTGGCACTCAGTAACAATTCTGTCTGTCCCTGAGTAAGAATTCTCTGGCACTCAGTAACAATTCTGTCTGTCCCTGAGTAACAATTCTCTGGCACTCAGTAACAATTCTGTCTGTCCCTGAGTAACAATTCTGTCTGTCCCTGAGTATGAATTCTGTGGCCCTGAGTAAGAATTCTCTGGCACTCAGTAACAATTCTGTCTGTCCCTGAGTATGAATTCTGTGGCCCTGAGTAACAATTGTGTGTCTGTGCAAGTAACAATTCTGTGTCTGTGCAAGTAACAATTTTGTGTCTGTGAGAGTAACAATTCTCTGGCACTCAGTAACAATTCTGTCTGTCCCTGAGTAACAATTCTCTGGCACTCAGTAACAATTCTGTCTGTCCCTGAGTAACAATTCTCTGGCACTCAGTAACAATTCTGTCTGTCCCTGAGTAACAATTCTCTGGCACTCAGTAACAATTCTGTCTGTCCCTGAGTAACAATTCTGTCTGTCCCTGAGAATGAATTCTGTGGCCCTGAGTAAGAATTCTCTGGCACTCAGTAACAATTCTGTCTGTCCCTGAGTAACAATTCTCTGGCACTCAGTAACAATTCTGTCTGTCCCTGAGTATGAATTCTGTGGCCCTGAGTAACAATTGTGTGTCTGTGCAAGTAACAATTCTGTGTCTGTGCAAGTAACAATTTTGTGTCTGTGAGAGTAACAATTCTCTGGCACTCAGTAACAATTCTGTCTGTCCCTGAGTAACAATTCTCTGGCACTCAGTAACAATTCTGTCTGTCCCTGAGTAACAATTCTGTCTGTCCCTGAGTATGAATTCTGTGGCCCTGAGTAAGAATTCTCTGGCACTCAGTAACAATTCTGTCTGTCCCTGAGTATGAATTCTGTGGCCCTGAGTAACAATTGTGTGTCTGTGCAAGTAACAATTCTGTGTCTGTGCAAGTAACAATTTTGTGTCTGTGAGAGTAACAATTCTCTGGCACTCAGTAACAATTCTGTCTGTCCCTGAGTAACAATTCTCTGGCACTCAGTAACAATTCTGTCTGTCCCTGAGTATGAATTCTGTGGCCCTGAGTAACAATTCTGTCTCTGTGCGAGTAACAATTCTGTGTCTGTGCAAGTAACAATTTTGTGTCTGTGAGAGTAACAATTCTCTGGCACTCAGTAACAATTCTGTCTGTCCCTGAGTAAGAATTCTCTGGCACTCAGTAACAATTCTGTCTGTCCCTGAGTAACAATTCTCTGGCACTCAGTAACAATTCTGTCTGTCCCTGAGTAACAATTCTGTCTGTCCCTGAGTATGAATTCTGTGGCCCTGAGTAAGAATTCTCTGGCACTCAGTAACAATTCTGTCTGTCCCTGAGTATGAATTCTGTGGCCCTGAGTAACAATTGTGTGTCTGTGCAAGTAACAATTCTGTGTCTGTGCAAGTAACAATTTTGTGTCTGTGAGAGTAACAATTCTCTGGCACTCAGTAACAATTCTGTCTGTCCCTGAGTAACAATTCTCTGGCACTCAGTAACAATTCTGTCTGTCCCTGAGTAACAATTCTCTGGCACTCAGTAACAATTCTGTCTGTCCCTGAGTAACAATTCTCTGGCACTCAGTAACAATTCTGTCTGTCCCTGAGTAACAATTCTGTCTGTCCCTGAGAATGAATTCTGTGGCCCTGAGTAAGAATTCTCTGGCACTCAGTAACAATTCTGTCTGTCCCTGAGTAACAATTCTCTGGCACTCAGTAACAATTCTGTCTGTCCCTGAGTAAAAATTCTGTGGCCCTAATAACGTTTCTGTGGCCCTAAGTAACAATTCTCTGGCACTGAGTAACAATTCTGTCTGTCCCTGAGTATGAATTCTGTGGCCCTAACTAGCGTTTCTTTGTCCCTAAATAACGATTCTGTGGCCCTCATTAACAAGTCTGTGTCCCTGAGTAATGGTTCTCTGTCCCTAAGTAACTTCTCTCTGTCCCCAATTCTCGTTTCTGTGGCCCTAACTCTGTCCCTGTCCCTAGTACAGAGCGGTCTGCCTCTGTTCAATGACTGCAGGCAAATGAAGATTTCCAAAATGGCCGCTATATATACCTCGACCATTACACAGTGCTGGCTGGCTGGCTGCTGATTGGCTGATGCGATCACATGTCGTTGAGGAATGCATTATGGGGCAGCGCGCCTTGTCTGCGCGCCTTCCCCGACATCCCCGCTCCGTCGCCGCACATGTCAGCCGCCATTTTCGGAAAAATTTCGATTCGCGCGTCCGAATTAGGCTGTTTTTCGGATTCGGCACGAATCGAAATTTTTCCGATATTCGACTCGAATTCCACTTCGGATACTTCGATTCGCTCATCTCTAATTATGACCTTATCACTTGGCTTTTGATATGTTACAATGAACAGGTTTGGTCCTAACTTTGACTGTTCAGACCCCTGTTCAGCTGGAGCCGAGCATCAAATATATAATCAGTATTTCTAACACTTCTATATGTGACAGTCTCATGCTGTCACTGGTTGCTAATGAAGCAGCAGGTGGCATGCCTAGGAACTAATTATGTCATCAGGAATCCCCGATCACATAACCAGAATGACTGGGGAAAGTAGTGACATTATATGGCTATATTTGGTCATTAATGTCACCTCGTTCCCTGCCCCTTCCCTTATATTGCTGATAAATGCTTAGGGAGCTGCCATTTGGCTACGAGTATCATCGGGATAAGTCTTGTGTGCCTGGTTGTTGGGTTCTTTTTTTTTCCCACTGTGAGTCGGCAGGCGGTATGCAACATGATTGATGATAAATTTACACTGAGGGATATTTGGGGGGTATTTTTTTTTTTTTTTTAATAAAAGACCTGTCAAACGTTTGGATAGTTTTATTTCTAGATTGCTTTTTAGTGAATGAGTATGGGTATTATGTTCCCCTAACTCATTCATGTAGGAAGGGGTGGTATCTGGGGCCTCCTTATTGTTAAAGGGAGATTCCAGATTCTGATAAACCTACATGCCTACAAATCCCCAAAACCACCGGTCAGGGTTGTGAGGAAGAGGACCTTGGAGGGGGTGCAGGCATTGATTTTTAGGGGGCCCCCATACTTTTTTTGGTTTTTGTGTTGAGTTCCCCTCAAAATCTTGGGGGGGGGGAGCTCATGCATTTTTCAGGTTTGCTATGGAAGTTTGGGGGTATACCATGCTGTTTTGTTTTGCACTGACCCCCCCCCTCTTTCTTTAAAGCTATACCAGACCTGTAGGGGATGACTCACTGGTTGTTAGAACACTCTGTCATCTCTTGCATTGGTAGTAATAATGCTGCTGAATGCTTCACTTCCTGCTGCAGCTACAGGTTCGGTTTGGCCATACACCTATTTAGTTTGGTCATTGCTGAACCTCCAAATAAGCAATATTCAGTTCTAACAGGTTGAACTCAGAGCTAATAATTATCATTAACTATTGATCAAACATTGCAGTAGTTTTGTTTAGTTTGCCACCAGATGATCACATCTAATATGACCAATACATTAAATGCATATGGTAAAATTGTATCTAATTTTTAGAAAAAGCTTTTGATTCAATAACAATGGGAACTGATATTTTCAGCAGGCTGGTAATTTTAGTGCTAGCACAATATTAAATTCCTGCATGGTATATAATGCTAATGTTTAGATTGTACATTGCATAGTCGTAAGCAAAACAGCAAAAGTAGATTAATAAAAACACAATTTTATGAAACACATAAGATATACAGGAGCATCTAATCATGCAAACATTTTGGCACACAATGGTCCACAGCAGTTGATGTTGAATAGTAATGAATGAAGGGAAAGAAATCTGAAACAGACCTGGGCTCTACAATCACTTTATAGAATCGGTAGCAATCCAACCAAAATACTGTTAATACGTGTGTCAACACAATGAGTGAACTTCATAGTGTGAATGCATTTGAACAGTTTAAGAAATGGAATAAAGAATTTCCTCAGGGACAGACTTTTCTTTTTCACTCAGAGATTCTTCATTATGCCGGCATTGTGATACTTCTCTTTTATTTGTGTAAAGATTAAATTGCACATCCCTCACAGTGCTTTTTCTGCTCCAACTGTCATAGGTCATTGACCTTCATGAAAGTGAGATAATAGATACACCGTCTGTTATTTGGGTTGGCAGTGTTCTTCCACAGTCCAGTACTTCTCTATTGTTAAATTTTGAAAGCAATTAAATAAAAACTTGATGAAACAACACCAACTTTACAATAGTAATTCATATGGTTACGTTATTATCATTTGATAAAACACTTAATAAATGTACAATGAAAAGAATTGATTTTTTTCAAAATTGTCAATATTCTCAGTGGTTATTATTTTGATATAGTAGATTTTTGAACATGTTACTTCTTCAGGAATGTTTGAAATGAAAGATAGTTTGAAAAAGCTGACATGAATGGATGAAATATCAGTCTCATAACACACAACAGATACAGATAAGTTTAATTGAGTGTTAAAAAGTAATTTGAAGCATGTCATTCTGTTTCAAACAAACTAAAAACCTACTGCACTGTATGATCCAAGTTTAACACTGCCTCCTTAAAGTGGACCACCGATTTGCCCATGAAGGGCAGGGATGCGTTTTCCTAACTTCATACCCCTCGGCAGCATGTGCTTGACTTGATTACTCCCCTTCCTTTCCATTACACTGCCAGAAGTGAGTTTAAATATGCAGTATTTCTTGTCAAATGCACATCTATCCATGATGTGAATCTCCAGTTCCACCACATCCCAAGCATGCTGTATTGGATTGAGATCTGGTGACTGTGGAGACCATTGGAGTATAGTGAACTCATTGTCATGTTCAAGAAACTGGTTTGAGATGATTTGAGCTATGTGACATGGTGCATTATCCTGCTGGAACCAACTCCCTGCCTCCCACAATGCAGTGATCAATTGTTTAGCTTATGCATTGTTATATGGGGGTAGGGAGAGAATCTATAGTCCTTCAAAAGCTCTAATACAGGACTTCATCTGCCTGCTTGCATGGGTATATTTAAACAGTTGAGGGAGGCCTGCAGTAAAGTGAATCTACTGCTTTGCCCTGCATGGGTTAAACAAAGGTCCACTTTAAAGTTTTACATTTTCAAGATTTGTTACCTCTTACAGAGATCACAGTATATCTTCTGCAGATGCCTTTACTACTTTTATCATGAGAACAATTGCACCATCTTTGTTGGTGCATTTTAAGTTTTTGGCTGTGTTCAAAAATCTCTAATAGAGATCACCCTGGAACCTCTACCTCTTATCATGTGACTTGCTACAAACATACAGTGGTGCAGTCTGAGTGATCACTGGAGCAAAGTGAACAATAGAAATGTTAATTTCTTTCTACAGAAGACTGATTATATCATTTCAGTTTAGACACAGTTATTTGCCTGGACCTCAAGGACTACTGTATGTCTTTTTTAATGTATATTGCTGCTATATAATGAGGAATGTCAAGAATTTTAAGTAGTGGAATTTAGAAATATTGTGGCCTTATTTAAAAAAGTAAATTTCAATGTGCTAAATGCAGTAGAACGCAGTGGTCACAGACTTTTTCTAGTCTTGTCCTAGGTTCTCATTACTCTTGATTAATGCTTAGTTAAGTGCACTGTTTTGATGCATCTACTAGAAAGATGATCAGGTAGGCACATACACTTCACTTTGTTAGGTACACCTTGCTAGTACCAGGTTGGACCCCCTTTTGCCTTTAGAATTGCCTTAATTCTTCATGGCATAGGTTCAACCAAGGTATTGGAAACATTCCTCAGAGAGTTTGGTCCATATTGACATGATAGCATCATGCAGTTGCTGCAGATTTGTCAACTGCACATCCATGATAAGAATCTCCGGTTCCAGCACATCCTAAATATGCTCTATTGGATTGAGATCTGGTGACTGTGGAGGCGATTGAAGTACAGTGAACTAATTTTCATGTTCAAGAAACCTGTATGAGATGATTTGAGCTTTGTGACATGATGCATTGTCATGCTGGAAGTGGCCATCAGAAGATGGGTACACTGTAGTCATAAAGGAATGGACCTGGTCAGCAACAATATTCAGGTAGGCCATTGTGTTTAAACAATGCTCAGTTGGTACTAAGGGGCCCAAAGTGTGCCAAGAAAATATCCCCCACACCATTAAAACACCACCATCATCCTGAACCATTGATACAAGGCATGCTTTCATGTTGTTTACACTGAATTCTGACCCTACCATCTGAATGTCGCAGCTGAAATTGAGACTCATCAGACCAGGCAATGTTTTTTGGTGAGCCTATGCGATTTGTAGCCTCCGTTTCCTGCTCATAGCTGACAGGAGTGGCACCCAGTGTGGTCTTCTGCTGCTATAGCCCATCTGCTTCAAGGTCGAAGTGTTGTGAGTTCAAAGGTGGCATTCTGCATACCTTGGTTGTAACGAGTGGTTATTTGAGCAACTGTTGCCTTTTTATCATCTCAATCTGCCCATTCTCCTCTGACCTTTAACATCAACAAGACTTTTTCATCTACACAGCTTCTGCTCACTGAATGTTTTCTCTTTTTCGGACCATTCTCTATAAACTCTAGTTGTGCATCAAAATCCTAGTAGATTAGCAGTTTTTGAAATACTCAGACCAGCCGTCTGGCACCAACAACCATGTCATGTTCAAAGTCTCGTAAATTTCCTTTCTGCCTCATTCTGATACTTGGTTTGAACTTCAGCAAGTCGTCTTCTCCACGTCTAGATGCCTAAATGCATTGAGTTGCTGCCATGTGATTGGCTGATTAGCAATTTGTGTTACCAAGCAATTGAACAAGTATACCTAATAAAGAGGCCAGTGAGTGCATGTCTCTACTCACTGACACTGTTGTTAGCACTGATCATAATTCAGAGACTGCGTGTGCTAACAAAGGTGCATTACACATACTAAAGTGTCCGTTACTTTCACACTTCTATATACAAGAAAATTGTACAGTTAAAGCACGGCATGAGGGAGCTTAACATGATGTATTATCTTATCATATCAATGAATAAAGATTTAAAACTGAAACTATTTACAGAGGTGTTTTTGGTGGCATTGGAACAATCTAACGTATATGGTTACTCCACCCAACCATCATCCAAGCACCAAGGACATTGATAAGGTCACAAATCATTTGTGGTCCCCGCAACATCTAAGAAATTGTTAAATGGTAAAATAGTTTGTAGCCTTTACTTAGCTAAATTATTTTTCTTATGAAATGCCCACCTGTGGTATAGGCTGCTGTTAATGAGAGAGTGTCCTCTCAGAGAGTAAGACAAAATATTATAATCCCAAAAAAATGATGATTAAAGTTATTAATAATAGACTTCATTTATTATAGAACAGATCATCACCAAGCACACAGTATTATATTAGAAGGGGTAGCATTATATTGTCTCCAGCAGCAGCATCTCACCCCCTTCTGCAGCCATTACACCTTGTTTAGCCACAACCCCCACCCCTTTTTCCAGTCCTCACATATTTTTTGCATCCCCACAACAGCTATCGCCCACCATTGTGTAGACTTGCTCTCCAATTGCAGACATCACTGCCCTTTCACATGTGTTAACCACCTCTTTTCAACCATCATTCCCTATTCAAGCATTATTCTTTTCCATATGTTCAGCCATCGCTCAGCTTTTGTAACCATTTTGCAGCCATCATTCCTGTTTTCAGACTTCACCCTCCTTGTTTAGACACTATGACCATTTCAGACATCCCCCTCCCCCTTTATCTCTTCCCATGGACATTGGTATGCTTTGATCATGTTGTCATGTGTGTCATTTCTGTGGCACAGGAGAACACTCTGCATTTCAAGAAGTCCTTATTGGTAGATGAGGAAAAGTGATCATCATGAGTAGGGTGCGACAACTGCACCTGGGTTTGGTTCAAACCTTAACCTGCCTGTGAAATGACTCATCTGAATGATGTATACAACCTACTGTAGTAAAACTGATGCTTACAATGACAAAAAAGGCATGACAGACCCTGGTTGTAAAAATACATACCAGACCATTATGTTTGATGGATGTTAAGAGAGACCCCTTGCAGAAAAAAAAACAAAACAAAAAAAAAAACAAAACACAATATAAAAACAGCATAGGGTCCTCCTCAAATGTCATATCAGATCATTCTAGTCTGATATGAATTTTAAGAGGTAACCCTATTCATAAAAACAAAAAGTGTGAGATTTCCATTACTGACCAGTAAAGGGAGGGTCCCCCTTTCTAACCCATACAGGCAACATGTCCTCAACATTAGGGGGTATCTTGCCAGGGCACGACACCTCGTCCCCATGTTGATGAGAAAAATGACCTCCTCCTCACAACCCTGGCCTAATGGTTGAGGGGGTCTGTAGACAGGGACTTATCATATTTTCAAAACCTTCTTTAAGATAATGGGACCCCCAGATCCTGCTATGTATCCCTACTCATTCACAAAAAAAGTTAATACAAAATAATGACACAATACCTCTTGACAAGAAAAAAAAGCCTTAAAAGTCCTACAGTTTACATCATCAATCATTTTGTGCAGTGATGCAGGCACACATCAGTCATGATGAATGAAGCCTGAAAACCCAAAGGAAAGAAAATAAATCCAGTTAACTTCCAAAACAATCCACTTCTATCATAACACTTGCAGTGAATGACATCTCCCTGCCCCATTACGAAATGTAAACAAAGGGGCCACATTTGGTCAGCAATGTCAGTGCTATCTGTGTCCCCTTGTTTATATAGCTGGGGATTCCTGGACAGTAAATGAATGGGATTGGGTGATGTCACTGGTTTCTCCCATCAAGCAGTTCCCCCATCAACATGGTCAGCTATTGTGTTCTCCCAGTGGGGTAGCACAGGGGTGGGGTGGGGTGGGGCGAGGCATCTCCAAGCAATTTTCTTTCCTGTAACTCTCGGTTGCAAGAAAGAAATTCTCATCATCTATGGCCGGCTTTAGTGGCAAGGCCGCTAGCTGCCTCTGGTTGTTACATTACCACTCTCGCTTTGCATGCTCTGCCAATTCCCCAGTAAAGGCTATTCATTTTTTGCTTTCTGCTGTAAGCCCCCCCCATGTGCATCTTTTTGTTCATTTAAGGGACAGCTCTAGCAGGTTGAATGTGCCTGATCCTACCCTATCTGTCTCTGTCTCTCAGCCCACCGCTCAGCCACTTTACCTCCCACCATTCATATAATGTCTGTCTTTCATCTAGCAGTGGCTTTTCTTACCTTCTCCTGCCTGTGTGCTGGCTGCTGGGCAATACACCTGGCTTTGGCAAGACTGATCCCTCCCTACTTTTGGTCTAATAATATCTGAGATGTGAGGGACAGGCATCATTGTAGAGGTGGCCCTGAAAAGAAGAAAGAGAAGGGGTAAAAATGACTGAGCAGGGGCCTAAAGAAGGACATATACAGATGGCTTAGGAGTATATGTCTGGCTCCTTACAGTGACAAGAGTTTCATCACCCCTGCTCTCCCTCCTTATAGGCCCTTTTTTTTTTTTTTTTTACACACGATCACAAAAAACTTACTGCTTGCTCTAAAATATCAACTTTCTGTTTGAGCAAATACACAAATACACTACACCATCTGACCAAACTTTCTAGAAGCAAAAAAGTATTAATATTTATTTTCATGCAAGCTATACACTCTTGCTTCCATTGTTAGGGTTGTGGTTTGCTGATGAGAGGAGATTCTGATGGGGGCAAAAAAACTGGCAGTCATTGGTGCTGGACTCAGGGCACTAGGCAGGAGACCTTGGGTACATGTTCCAAGTGCCTGGCCTTAGCTAAACTACTGCAATTACATTTTGAGAAGAACAAATGATGCCACTGGTACAAAATCTATCCAGATTTCTATTTTCTCCTGTGTAATAAGGGAATGCTAATGCCACTGTTTTTTCCTTCAACTATTGGTCTTGCCCCCACCTGCTGGTTGTTACACTGTATGGCAGGTCAGATGTCTGCAGTGCTCACATTTAGCCTGAGCGTGACCTGTTTTACTTCTGTGATTGTTTGAACTGCATAGTGAATGTATATGCTTATCTTGATCATTAGCCATTTCCTCTGCTTTTGTCTGCTTTTATCAGCATACGTTCTGTCTTCCTGTCCTGATTCTTGATTGTTTTAACCCACCATGTTTCACTGTTGGGATGGTATAGGGCAGGTGATGAGCAGTGCCTGGTTTCCTCAAGACATAATATTAGAATTGAGGCCAAATAGTTCAATCTTGGTTTCATCAGACCAGAGAAGCTTTTACCTCACAGTCTGAGAGTCCTTCAGAGTCCTTGCAAACTCCAAGCTAGTGTCTGTAAGATATCTGGCCATCAGCCTGATGATGCTGTCATGGCCTGCTGTTTGCTTTTACTAGCTCTCTGAGGATTTACACTACTCTAATATTTGGTTACACAATGGGTTCACTGGACTCTATGACACCTCCTACAGAAACTAGTCTCTTAAAAAAGCTGAGCTATTGGTGTGCCAATGGAGAGATGGCAGTGCTTCAGGAATTTCTACAGGTGTCCTAATAATTATTTACTTCAAGACACTGCAAACAATGCATAGGTCAATGCTTATAGGAAATTCAACTTTGCCAACAGGCTGATAGCAAACGTCTTTATGGGAGCTATAGTATGTTAAAGGTAAACGTATGCATTGGGCTGGAGGGTGCCTTGCACAGCGTTGTAGGCAGCTTTGTTTTTTTAATGACAAGTTACCTCCTTAAATGTGTTTTAAATGCAAGCAATTTAAGTACCTGAATTTGGACTTGATTTCAGTCTTTTGTAAACCCCTGTATAGCAGAATGTCAGCTTCAAGGGCCAGGACTCGGAAACGGTCATGTGTCTTATATGTGAATGTGCTCTCTTGGAACATACTTACAGTAGAAGAGAGCAGAAAGATGACCCCATAAGTCTATTGTTGCTTCAATCATATGCTGGGGGCAGGGGAGAAAACCAGGCTGTGTAGCTTAACTGTAGCAGAAAAAAAGCCAGGTCTTCAAGCTGACAGTGCTGTGTCGTAGTATGATCAGAAATAACAATCCTATAAAGGTAAGACAATTCCCATGTATGTATTTCAAAGGTGTTTTTGATGGTTTGCCTAGAGTTTTGTCTTAATCCCCAGAATTAGTACAACAGCCAGGTGGCTAGAATTTCCAAAATAATACTACGCAATGATAACTTGCATATACAGTTGTGTTCAAAATAATAGCAGTCAGACATCACTAACCTGATCAATCACTGTTTTTGGTAGAAATGATATTTCTACATGGCAAATAATTTACTAGCAGGTGTAGTAGAGTAATAGAAATCCAACAGACCCAACAGTCATGACATGCATGCTGCTGATTCTGTGTAATTGAATCACTAATTGAAAGGGGCATGTTCAAAATAATAGCAGTGTGGAGTTCTGTTAGTGAGGTCATTCATTCTTTGCAAAACAGGTGGCAATTATTGCCCTTATTTAAGGAAGGAAGGCAGCAAATGTTGAACATGCTGGTTACAGTGCATTTCTCTCTGAAATTCTGAGGAAAATGGGTCGTTCCAGACATTGTTCAGAAGAACAGCGTACCTTGATTAAAAAGTTGATTGGAGAGGGGAAAACATATAAAGAAGTGCAGAAAATGATAGGCTGCTCAGCTAAAATGATTGCAAATGCTTTAAAATGGCAACCAAAACCTGAAAGACATGGAAGAAAGCGAAAAACTACCATTCGAATGGATAGAAGAATAGCCAAAATGGCAAGGACTCAGCCAACAATCAGCTCCAGGAAGATCAAAGAAGGTCTAAAGCTACCTGTGAGTACTGTTACAATTAGAAGACGCCTATGTGAAGCCAAGCTATCTGCAAGAAGCCCCCGCAAAGTCCCACTGCTGAAAAAAAGACGTGCTGAAGAGGTTACAATTTGCCAAAGAGCACATTGACTGGCCTAAAGAGAAATGGCGCAACATTTTGTGGACTGATGAAAGTAAGATTGTTCTTTTTGGGTCTAGTGGTCGGAGACAGTATTTCAGACGACCCCCAAAAACTGAATTCAAGCCACAGTACGCTGTGAAGACAGTGAAGCATGGTTGCGCAAGCATCATGATATGGGGATGTTTCTCATACTGCGGTGTTGGGCCTATTTATCGCATACCAGGGATCATGGATCAGTTTGAATACATCAGAAAACTTGAAGAGGTCATGCTGCCTTATGCTGAAGAGGAAATGCTCTTGAAATGGATGTTCCAACAAGACAACGACCCCAAACACACCAGTAAATGTGCAACATCTTGGTTCCAGACCAACAAGATTGACATTATGGAGTGGCCAGCCCAATCCCCGGATCTTAATCCAATAGAAAACTTGTGGGGTGACATCAAAAATGCAGTTTCTGAGGCAAAACCAAGAAATAGAGAAGAACTGTGGAATGTAGTCCAATCATCCTGGGCTGGAATACCTGTTCACAGGTGCCAGAAGTTGGTTGACTCCATGCAACACAGATGTACAGCAGTTCTCAGAAACAGTGCTTATACAACTAAATATTAATTAAGTGATTCAAAGGAAAGCAAAATCTTCAAACTTTTTCAGTTTATATAGTGAATGTTTGAGTTTGTAAAGAAGAATACAAACACTGCTATTTTTTTGAACAGTCTAATATTCACTTTTCTTCAATTTTTTTAGAGGAACAACACAAATTTGATATATTTTTCTTCATGTTTTGATTTGGAATAAAATGTGTAGTGTTCCCAATGCATTTGTGTGTATGGAAATAAAAGCTATTAGAAGGATTTTGAGCTTTATTTACTTTTTTCAACACACTGCTATTATTTTGAACACAACTGTATCTTTCAGTGCAGGTCAGGGGCGGACTGACAACTCCTAGGGCCCCCCGGGCAATAGGGGATCATGGGGCCCCTGTGTCCTTGCCCAAACTCAAAAAAGCCTATGAAAAAGGTACCAGGGGTATCTCATGGGGCCCCCTACTGACCTTGGGTCCTCAGGCAGTGCCCAAGTTTCCAAATGGTCAGTCTGCCCCTGGTGCAGGTGTTCTTTATTATCTGACTATAGGTCTACTTTAAGCAAAGTAGTAGCTGATTTTGAGTTGTTTGCTTTAAGAAAAGTAGTTGATTTGGATTGAGCATACTTTTACTGACTGCATAAAACTTACAGTACATGTACCTATTATCTAAAGTTTTTAAAGCCCAAATCCAGGCAAACAAAAAGTTTTCCCTTGCAGTGGAGTTGTGCCTGCGCTGCAAGGGTTAACTGCTTGCTTTTGTCCATGCGTTAGGATAAAAGAGATATACTTTCTTGATCTTCCAATCCTCCCAGAACAAGACCCAGTGCAGTGGCTTCTCCACCCCCCCCCCTTGACCCTTGAGCAGTGGACTGTTACTGATGTCATCAGGCCCATAGACCTGCTCTGGACATGGGGACATCAGGAACAGTCCACTGCTGGGTCGTGGGGGAGCGCTGTTTGCCACTGGAACGGAGGATCAGATGAGTATAATCTTTCTCGTCATCCCGGGACAAAACAAGCAGTTAACCCTTGCAGTGCGGGAACAGCCCTCTGCATGGGTAAACTTTTTTTTAGCTTGAAGTTAGGCTTTAAATGTAAATGTATTCACTTATAAGTAGAAAATATTTCTCACAGTAAAGGTTTTACAAAATTTCAATTGAACTCCAGGCAAACAGCTAAACACAAATATCTTTTAGAGCTGTTTGTTTTTCTGTTTACACAGCTCTGACACATAATGCAGTCCTGTCTGGCAGGTCAGGATTTTTCTCTACTGCAGTTCAGTAACACCTACAGGTTTTGTCCACCCTCAGCCTGTGACTGGAAAGTTAAAACAGTAGCAGTAGACTGATGAGCTCATCAGCATATTCTTTCCTAGCACACAAGCACTGCAAAACAAATGATTGGCTCATTGTGCTGCTTCTCCCTTTCCCAGTCTGTGCTCTGCTGCGAGATATTGTAAGAGGCTCATACCAGGTCATTTCAGGTACTTGCACTGTTTGGATTACATTTGATGATGTATCAATGAATACAGAAATGCATTCATTTTAGTCTATTACAGTCATGGCCGAAATTGTTGGCACCCTTGATATTTCTCCAGGAAATCATGTATTTCTCACGAAACGTATTGCATTAACACATGTTTTGCTATACACATGTTTATTCCCTTTGTGTGTATTGGGACAAAACAAAAAAAGGGAGGAAAGAAAGCAAATTCGACATAATGTCACACAAACCTCCAAAAATGGGCTGGACAAAAGTATTGGCACCCTTTCACAACTGCGGATAAATAAGAATGTTACAAGCATGTGATGCTCCTGTAAACTCACCTGGGGCAAGTAACAGGTGTGGGCAATATAGAAATCACACCTGAAAGCAGATAAAAAGGAGAGACGTTCACTTAACCTTTGCATTGTGTGTCTGTCTGTGCCACACTAAGCATGGACAACAGAAAGAGGAGACGAGAACTGTCTGAGGACCTGAGAACCAAAATTGTGGCAAAATATCAACAATCTCAAGGTTACAAGTCCATCTCCAGAGAACTAGATTTGCCTTTGTCCACAGTGCGCAACATTATCAAGAAGTTTGCAACCCATGGCACTGTAGCTAATCTCCCTGGTCGTGGACGGATGAGGAAAATTGATGAAAGATTGCAACGCAGAATAGTCCGGATGGTGGATAAGCAGCCCCAAACATGTTCCAAAGACATTCAAGCTGTCCTGCAGGCTCAGGGAGCATCAGTGTCAGCGCGAACTATCCGTCGACATTTAAATGAAATGAAACGCTATGGCAGGAGACCCAGGAGGACCCCACTGCTGACACAGAGACATAAAAAAGCAAGACTACAGTTTGCCAAAATGTACTTGAGTAAGCCAAAAGCCTTCTGGGAAAACGTCTTGTGGACAGATGAGACCAAGATAGAGCTTTTCGGTAAAGCACATCATTCTACTGTTTACCGAAAACGGAATGAGGCCTACAAAGAACAAAACACAGTACCTACGGTAAAATATGGTGGAGGTTCAATGATGTTTTGGGGTTGTTTTGCTGCCTCTGGCACTGGGTGCCTTGACTGTGTGCAAGGCATCATGAAATCTGAGGATTACCAAAGGATTTTGGGTCGCACTGTAGGGCCCAGTGTCAGAAAGCTGGGTTTGCGTCCAAGATCCTGGGTCTTCCAGCAGGACAATGACCCCAAACATACGTCAAAAAGCACTCAGAAATGGATGGCAAAGAAGCGCTGGAGAGTTCTGAAGTGGCCAGCAATGAGCCCAGATCTAAATCCCATTGAACACCTGTGGAGAGATCTTAAAATTGCTGTTGGGAAAAGGTGTCCTTCCAATAAGAGAGACCTGGAGCTGTTTGCAAAGGAAGAGTGGTCCAAAATTCCGGGTGAGAGGTGTCAGAAGCTTATTGATGGTTATAGGAAGCGACTGATTTCAGTTATGTTTTCCAAAGGGTGTGCAACCAAATATTAAGTTAAGGGTGCCAATACTTTTGTCCAGCCCATTTTTGGGGTTTTGTGTGACATTATGTCATATTTGCTTTTCTGCCTCTGTTTTATATTTGTTCCAATACATACAAAGGGAATAAACATGTGTATAGCAAAACATGTGTTAATGCAATACCTTTTTTGTGTGAAATACTTGATTTTCAGGAAAAATATCAAGGGTGCCAACAATTTCGGCCATGACTGTATATATTCCTGGAGGTCAGCTTTAAAGTATCTCTAAAAAGCCATGAAGCAATCCCATCTTGATATTCAATCACATACAGGTCATTTAAGGTGAAAACTATAGTATTGTGGGAGTTTAAATGGTCATCGCTGTTGCAAATCTTTCATCAATCATGAATACTATAAATCTGTTTATTCAAATTTGTCATACTATAAAGTAAAATTTTTGTTTGATACAAATTAAGTTGATTTTTATTACAACGGTTTTTCACTTGATATGATCTCAGTACTGTCCCAAATGTTCTATCATTTACTGACTGCTCCTGTGAGATTAAACACTATATTATCCTCCTCAAAGTCATGCTGCTGTTCAAAGCAAAGTTGGTAGATTTTTTTTTCTTTTTTTTTCACTCATGCTGGTCCCTTGAGTTGCTAACATGAAAATGTCCTTCCTAATGCTGTGATAAAGCTAGTGAAGTATAGGGGACATGTTTCCCTAATCTGTAATATGAATCTCTTGCTTTGTTTTCCTAGCATTTGTTGCTATTCTCTCCTCTGTAAGCACGTTTATCGAGGTCTACCAAAAGCCCAGAAGCACATAGGTCAGAGAACAGCATTTTGATGGATTATGGGATTGTAACTGTCCCTGCCAGCTGACAGCTTTTATTGGCTGGGAGGATGAGCCTGTAAACCTTTATATAATTATAGTATTAAAGCCACTGTGCCTCTGTGTTTCTGGCGCTTGTTCAGGGATCAATGTGAAGATAATTTCAAAAATGAATAGTAAGTATTGATCGTCCCTTGGTGGAGTCTTATCAGCGTCTAAACCAGAGTACTGTAGATTATAACTTCAATGTCATTTATGATGATATGATACGTATTACAGAGTAGCAGTTTAAACAAAGAGGTGATTTAATTCACAATGGATTTTTTGCAGCGTGATAGGTAATAAATCACAATCTGTGTAATTTTTAGAAATGAACACATGTTGGAAGTAGTAGTAGGGCAGTTCCAGGGAGATCTGAAAATGACCAGTGAGGGCAAATATCAGCAGAGTATCCTTCTGAATGATTGGCTCTTAGTTGATTCTGACATTCAGATGACCTTGGGGCCTCAGCTAGCAGCTGCTGGTTAATTTTCTTCACCGAGGACATAGTGTAACTTTCTATCTGCCTGCCAATTACCTGACATTTCCAACTTATCACCTTATATTTTTTAAGATATTGGAAGCACATCCTTCTTTTGACATTTTAGTCATGCATTTTTTGTGGTACAAACTACATTTTCAGTTGCATAGAGCCAAGAAAAAAGGAAACGCAAATGAAAGTACAAATTGCAGTGTCAATGTTGCTAAAATGGGTTTCAATAATAGCTTTCCTGAAGGAAATAAAATGTTTACAAATCCTAGCACAAAATATATTGTGCTTTAAAGGAGAGTTGAAATAAATGTAGCTAAAACATTATTATTGTTTCCTATTATTAATATTAATAATGGCAATAATAATAATAATATTATTATTATTATTATTATAGAAATCTACTTTGTCCTTCTTTGGTACTGCATTCTCCAGCCTTGGTTGCTCAAAGGAAGATACTGAGTCCCATAGCCTAGATGATGATGAATTCTTGTTATCCCTGGCAACAACCAATCTGGCAAAGCACTATTTTACTTATTGATAGATGAAAGAAGAGGAAAAATGACTGCTCCAGGTGAATGCCGGATCACATAGTCCCTCCACCCACCCGTTGGTGCTGGCCCGATCCGTAGTCGCTGCAATAATATAGAAAGAAATAGGTTGGCTGCACTATCAATGGTGTAGTAGAAATAGTCCTTTATTGAAGTCTTCACAAGCAATGTGATACAGACATGACAGCTCCTACAATGGACAGTGGACAGTAAATGCATGTAAATGCATGTCACACAAATATGTGCTTAGTCATTACTGTGTATTGTGTAATGACTAAGCACATATTTGTGTGAAACGCGTTTACTGTCCCCCTATATTTCCTGTCATTATTTGAATTGCTGTGGTTGAACTGGGTACATCAAAAGTGAAACAAAATATTACAAAGTTTTTATATGTAAACATTAAATTTAAAAAATGCCTTCCAAGGTTTGTGGGATATTTTTTAAATGTGTTTCTAGCTTTACTCCATGGAATAAACATGGTAAAAAAAAGAAATCACTATAATAGGCAGAATCCAGAAGAATATGAATACTTATTTAAAAAAGTAATATATAGTGTAAGGTAATGAAATAAGCCAATAAAATATTTATAGATATATTGAAGCTGAACTCCAGTTTTTTTTTTTAAAAAAAGCCCCCCACTCCAACCTGTATTTAAAAAAGTGTTTTTGCTAAGCAGCACTCATCTATTCCATGTTCCAGGGCTATCCCATGCATTAGCTATTGTGGTTTAGCATCATTTGGCCCCCTCCTGTAAACATGGAGTAACAAGAACCAAGCTGCCCTGGACTAAGTGTAGAACGCCACAGAAATGCCACATCACTACATGTGATACCATTCTCTGCAGCATTCAGGACCTGCCAAGCACTGGAGGTAGAAGGGCTGTGATTGCTATAAAAAAGGTATGTATGCAAATTTTTTAATATCAATTTAGGGTTAGGGGGTACTCCAAGACCATGAAGGAGGGGTTCAACCTTGTCAGGAAGGGCATGCAAGCACACAGAATGGTGCTTCAGGGAGGATATCTATGGCAGGTGTAAGCCGGAGGGCATGCGCCTACCTGTGCACAACCATATGCATGCCTGTCAATAATGCTGGAGCCAGCAGATGATTTAAAGCAGGTTGCTGTACATGTTATCTTTCAATATATTTTTATTGGAGAGTTCTAAAGAATATAGCATTCGACCGTAAACAGATGTACAGATAGAAGCATAATATCAATGACTTACAAGTCAATGGCAGTCATACACCAAACAGAGAAATTGTAGCAAATGACAAAGAGTACCTTAATCATCCTATAACAGAAGAATAACATGGATAACAGAAAATTAAATCTGTATGCCTATAACAGAGAAACAGGCGCTAGTGCATGATATGTCAGTATATAGAATTCAATATACAAAAAACAAAGGAATGCATAAGGAAAAAACATCTCTACAGAACAGCCTAGGTAAATAGGAAAAGGAAAGAAGATGGGGGGGGTGAGAAGAGGGAGTGGAGAAGGACATTAAAAGCACCCCAACTGTAACCCCAGGGTCTCAGCGCTCATAGTGATGTATAACTGGCTGTTGGTATGGAAGGGTGGACATATTGGATCCAAAGGGTCCATATATTGAGGACTTTCTCATGCGTATCTAAAAGAATACTGGAGAGCTTCTCATTAATGAAAAAAAGTGTAAGCGCCATTGGACGCGCTATTGTTTGTTTTGCAGCCAATAGTACATAGGTAGCCAGTCTGAACTGAGATTTGCTGAGGCCAAGAGGTTTCAGATGTAACAGAATTGGGAAAGCATTAGGCCTGTCCACAATATGTAGAAGACATCTCCCAGGGCACAGCAACCCCTGAAACAGGTTCCAGGAGCAGATGGGTGAAGAGGTGCCAAACAGGATGAGACCAGATAACACCTTGTAACAGTTTTGAAGGCCAATTCAATTGTGAGGATATTAGTGGAACAGAAAGTCAGTGCAGTCCAAATATGAGACCAGCTTCCCCTATACTTAGTGCTTTTAAGGTCCCTTTCCCACCTGGAGACATAAGTGTGACTATTAAGATTATGGAGGGTATGGAGATGGAGAGAAAGGCGTCCAGTGACAAATGGATTCAAACAATGACAGCTGGTTCATCGGGTCTCTATTAGCGAGCACCAAAGTTAGCCAATGTTTGATTTGTAGAAAATGGAAAAGTTCAGTGTGGGGGGCTTGATGTTTGTCTCCAATTTCTGCCCAGGCGTAGATAGAACAGCCAGTGAGGAATGAATGGAAGCAGTGGAATATGTGGGAGACCCACCAATGGAAGGCACCAGGGAACTCCTGGCATGGGGAAACAGCAGGTTGCCCAGATGTGGAAGAAGTGGCAGATGTGGGGAGATTAGGTCGTTGAAATATTTGGTTGTATATTTACTCTGAGCGAATGGGACAATAGAGGGCTAATGAACGTGGGTCTAGTTTTTGGGAGAAGCCACAAAAGTAAGCTGGGAGAGATGGGAGAACAAGATAGTGTTTCTAAAGTGACTCATAGGGGAGTATGTAGAGAGAAATCATAGAAGTGATTTGAGCTGCTACAAAATACTTAGGAAAGTTTGGAACCCCAAGCCACCTTGTTTCCACCTTGTTTTCTGTGTATGAACATAGTGTGTTTCGAGACGTGAGTTTTTTTGTTAGCCCAGACAAATCTCAGCACATAATTCAGGAATGATTTAAGAGCATAAGAGGGATAGGAACAGGAATGGTGCAAAATAAATCTAAGAGCTTTGGGAGAATTATTATTTTTACAGCATTGGTTCTGCCTATCCAGGAAAGATGGACACAAGTAGAACTTTGAGGAAGTGGAAGGTTGGAATGTAGCTGCTGCACATGTTTAATGCTGCTGATGTACAGCATTCTCTGTGAAACCTGCTTCCTGTGTCTTACTGTCTGTTACTGATCAGGCCGGCCTTGATTTTTCCTGACCTTCTCCTGCAACGACAATGGCTTGTCCCTGGAATATGCTTCTGTGTTCTCTTAGCTCCTGATCTGCTCACCTGAACCCTGACTATACCTGTTGTTCATACCTGATCTGATCTCCAGTTACCAACCCAGCCTGCCTGACTCTGCTAGCTGTCTGCCTGCTGCTCTGTCAGTTTTGATGAACCTCTGCCTGCTGCCCAGCCAGTTCCTGCTGACCCCCTGCTTGCTGCCCAGCTAGTTTCTGCTGAACCCTGTCTACTGCCCAGCCAGTTCCTGCTGAATCTGTCTTCTATCTGGTAAATTCCTGTGGAATTCCTGTCTTCTGCCGAGCAAGTTCTGGTGGTTCACCAACCTGCTACCAGCCAGTCTCCACTGATTTTCTACCTGCTACCCACCCTTACTCTGTGATCACACAGACTACCTACCCTCCAGCTCCTGCAAGATCTACAAGGCACGTGTGCCACTCCACACCCTTGTGCCTCCTGTTACCTTACCAGGGGCCCTGAGTTGGAGGTGTAAAAGTGGATATCCTCATCACATCAGGCTCTTTCACCAGGTATGCGACAAGCTTGGAGTTGAGCTTTAAGGTAAAATTTTACCAACCCTTCTGTTCAGGTTTGGATGAAATGTGAAAGGCCTCAACCATCCTCCACAAAGATAGGCCCCAGTTGTCAGTGTCCCTATGCAGTGTATTAAAGAGTTAGTGACAAGGTAATAATGATGCATGATCAAGCAGAACAGCAAAGAACCAATGGTGAATGCAAAACATTTTGAATAGAATTCTGCTTGGAATTTGTTTTTATTGTTCAGCTAAATTTATTATTTTATCTACCTAGTCAATTCAGGACATTTTAAACATATCTAATATTTCAACAGTAAAACATACCTTTTCAATCCCATAATTATATACACTGTACTGGTGCGTGAAAAAAAATCTTAAGAGGGATTCTTCAGGAAGAGGTGTCACATGAAGTATGTGACAAATACCACTATTTCAAGTCCAGTAGCAGTCAATAGAACGGGTGAAGTTCAAAGCAAAGGTCAGTGTAAAGAGCAAGTCAGTTCCAAGGCAAAGATCAGTAACAAGGTAAACAGCAATGAACAAAGAATTGCTTGGTAATGGTGAATGAGTAACATAGCCAGCTGTGATGTAAAAATTGAATATAATTTTGTTTCTTCAAAACTCATTTGAACATATCATATATATCATCTTTCAGATATTTTTAAGCTAAATATTCTATAGTGTCAATAAGCAAGAATTTACTTGCTTGTACCCTTACCTTTTTATAAAGGCTTTTTTTCCAGGGCAACTGCAACAGTGTTGTTTTGTTCTCATCACACTTTGATGAACACAATTATAATCAATGCAAATTATTGAGTTTTACTGCTGCTTTATGTTGATGGTGTAATGTGTTGCTTTGCAGTTTATTTATGCATTCATTATTTATTCATATCCCAAAATTAATGGTGTATAATGCTGCCAACCAGAAGCTGAAGGTGCGATCTATATACATTTGTATTTTTTTTCCTTCTTTACTTAAAGAACATTATTTTGGGCTTTTTGTACGTATGCTATGAATTTCATTCTAAATAAATGAAGAAGAGTTTAAGGACACTGCCTGAAGCATGCCATGTCCTTTAATTGCCATTTACATAGCAGAAGAATCATTAATTTCTAATTCACCTATTATTCACCCTCTTTAGAATGCTATGTCAATGTCAGTTTTGGGGCAATGGAATTAATGCAGTCTCCGAATGTCTTCAGAAAGCAACCATTGCATTTTTCTCTTTCATGCTTTTTGACCTTAGTAAGGCAGTATTTAGACAAAAGCAGCTTAGGGCTCTTGTTTAGATATGATTTATGTTGCCACATTAACCCTTCATTGACCTAGAAATACACTAATATTAAAACAGTTTGACACATGGAAAATCAAAAGGCCTTTTATTGAAAGTGCTATTGTCCGCATCATAAGTTTCCTCAGTGTGATGGCACAGTTACACCATCAATTTCCTATTACTATTGAACACAGTATTGAAAAACCAATGGACAGAATCTTTTGTCATTTCTGTTCCAGTGACCAGAAAATAGCTCCAAATAAGACCTTTAATTCCTAACACTCGAGGCCCTTCTCAATGTACAAACTCATTTTTTATACTATTTGTGCAATCAAAGTAAATTGCAATACAAACTACACACTACACATGGAGTATTTAAGAACACATTTTAAAGTGAAACTTCACTCTGTCAGTCAACAGCTAGCATTAGTAAATAGATAGTACAGTATATCATATAAGTATAATAGGAAAGTATATCATATTTACTTATTTACAACTTTTTTTTACATTTCTTCAGTAACTTCTTGGTTTCCAGGCCTAGGCAAATTATGTCATACATCTCAGGAATCTTCAGGTAAAGAGGGGGGAGGAGGGTTTTTTTCAGATAAACATGCCATCCTGCCTGCATGTCTGAGCTAAGGACAGGTGGATTCCAGGAAGTAAATGCTACATGAATCATCTGCCCTTACCCAAAATAGCCACAGCCAGAAATTCTAGGGGTGATTTTCAAAGTGATTTCTCTGCAAAATAAAACATGAAGACAGAAGTAGATAGGTGCTTGCTTTAAACATTAAAAACTATTTAAATTGTGTTTTTAGTTTGTGGCGCTCAGATGTAGTGTAGTTCTGCTTTAACTATCAAAAATATTGCAATGCTGTGGTATTGTTAAAGTTCACCTTTCACTTCCGGTAACGTTCTTAAATGCTGGCACCTAGTAGTACCTGTACATACATTCAAATATCTATTCCAATGCTCCCATTGCTGAAACACACTCTGCTTCTCCTTTTCACTGAAGTAAAGTTAACGATGGGGTTATCCAGTGACATCATTGACCATATAGTTGTGCTCAAACGTTTTCATACCCTTCGACACTTGGTAATGAACCATTTTAAACCACTTTCTGTCTGGCCGCTGTATATAAACTGCCAAACGCTGGCAGTGCAGGGGCGGGTTGCTGTTCATAAATGGTGTCCGCCATTTTGGATTGTGCGCACTCCCTGGGATCACATGAATAGATGTAAGCAAGATGTCACTTCTGACATCATTGCTTACTACATGTGAAATCTGTGAATGATCACAGAGATCACATGGTACAAGGCTATTCACAACAGCCTTGTACCATGTGACAAGCTGTGACCAATCACAGCTCACACAATATTTCTCAATGGCTGCAAGAATGTTTCCAGAGAGAAGGATACATGATTGCTTTTACAGCCTTTATGGGTGTAAAAGCAATCAGTGTAAAAAAAAAAAAAATCTTCATCACCCCCAACAAGTAGTACAGTGTCACTGTGGTGACACTGTACTGCTAGGGTGACAGTATGTTTTAAAAAACATGAAAAATCATAATTTTTGGTTATAATAAACTAATTTGGCTTATTTTTTTTTTACTAAAAAGACAACTGAATAATTTTGGCCAAGATTTATGAAGAAAGATTATTTATTTGCAAAATTTTATAAGAAAAACACTTTTTTTCTAAATTTTCGGACTCTTTCATTTATATAGCAAAAAAAAAATAAAAATCCCAGTGGTGAATATATATCACCAAAATAAAGTTTTATCTGTCTCAAAAAATTGCTAAAAAATTCATATGGGTACAGTGTTGCATGACCGTGCAATTGTCATTCAAAGTGTTACAGCGTTGAAAGCTGAAAATTGGCCTGGACAGGAAGCGGGTAAAAGTGTAACAGGAATGAGCAGGCAAAACACATTTCTTTTATTATGGGAATCATATTAAACTGTAGGTCATAGCAGAATGGCACTATGATAAAACAAAAGATGGCAAGAAGTAAACAAATAAAAGTCTGCATACCCTTAGTTCTTAATACTATGTATTTCCCCCTTTAGCAACAATGACAGCATGCCGTCTTTTGTAATTATCCATGATGCCCTTAATTCTTGCAAGTGGTATAGCTGTCCATTTGTCTTGGCAAAATCTCCCCAGGTCATGCAAAGTCTGGTTGTCTTGCATGAACAGCAGGTTCGAGATCTCCCCAGAGTGGCTCGATTATATTAACCACTTGCCCTCTGGAAGATTTACCCCTTCCCCGACCAGGCCATTTTTTGGTTTTTGGCGTTCTGCTATTTCAACTAATAATAGCGTGGTCATGCAATGCTGTACCAAAATGAAATTTATGTTCTTTTTTAACACAAATAGAGATTACCTTTGGTTGTACTTCTGGGTTTTTTGTATTTTTTGTGCTATAAACAAAAAAAGACCAACAATTTAGAAAACATTTTTTTAAATATATAGAAAAGGCAATGTTATTCATACAATTAGGCTAAATGTATTCTGCTACGTCTTTGGTAAAGCAAAATCCCAATGCCTGTATATATTAATTGGTGTGTGTGAAAGTTATAGTGTCTACAAACTATGGTATAGGTACTGGAATTTATGCCATTTTTTGCTATATGGCGCTGTGCTGGTTTAACTGACAATTGCGCGGTCATGCAATGCTGTACATAAACAAAATTTATGTCATTTTGCCCACAAATAGAGCTTTCTTTTGGTGGTATTTGATCACCTCTGGGTTTTTTATTTTTTGTGCTATAAACAAAAAAATACCGAAAATTGTGATCCCCCCCCCCCCTATATTTTCTACTTTTGGTTATTAAAAATATATAGTAAACTCAAAGTTAGTCATAAATGTATTCTGCTACATGTATTTGGTAAAAACAAATCCCAATACATGTTGGTTTATGTGAAAGTTATAGCGCACACAAAATATGGTATAGATACTGCAATGTATGCAATTTCTTGCTATATGGCTCTGTGCTGGTTTAACTGACAATTGCGCGGTCATGCAATGCTGTACATAAATTAAATTCATGTAATTTTTTCCCACAAATAAAGCTTTCTTTTGGTGATATTTGATCTACAAACTATGGTATGGATACTGGAATTTACACAGCTTTTACTTTCTTACTGCCTATCACATTTCTTGAGGTGCTAAAATGCCAGGACAGTACAAACACCCCCAAATTACCCCTTTTTGGAAAGTAGACACCCTAAGCTATCTGTTGAGAGTCCATATAAAAAAAAAATTTCCACACGTTTTTGGAAAATAACATTTTTATTTTACAAAAAGTTGTCATTTAAATGGTATATTGCTCACACATGCCATGGGTATATGTGGAATTACACCCCAAAATATATTCTGCTACTTCTACCGAGTATGGGGATACCACATGTGTGAGACTGTTTGGGAGCCGTATACAGGAGCCCGAAATCCGATGACCACTTTGAAAGCCTTATGGTGTGTAAATTCCTCATTTCACTTCCTCACTACCTATCACAGTTTCAGAGGGTCTAAAAAACCAGCATAGCACAATCCCCCCAACAAATTACCCCTTTTCGGAAAGTAAACACCCCAGACTATTTGCTCAGAGGCGTGATGAGTCAATGGAATACTTTTTTTTTACCACAAGTTTTTGGAAAATTAGTATTTTGTTTTACAAAAAGTCATCACTTAAATGATTTATTGCTCACACATGTCATAGGTATATGTGGAATTACACCCCAAAATACATTTCGCTACTTCTACCTAGTATTGGGATACATCATGTGTGAGACTTTTTGTGAGCCTAGCCACATACAGGAGCCCAAAATCCAATGACCACTTTGAAAGCCTGAAGGTGCTTAACTTTCTCATTTCACTTCCTGACTTCACGTCTCTCGAGTATGGGGATACCACATGTGGGAGACTTTTCGGCAGTCTAGCCGTGTGCAAGACCCCAAAATTCAATAAGCACTTCCAGGCTTTTAAAGGGCCTTATTTCCTCATTGCACTTCTTGACTTCCTATCACAGTTTCAGAATAACACAATTCCCCCCCCTCCCCAAATAACCCCTTTTTGGAAAGTAGACACCCCAAGGAATTTAATAAGAGGCATGGTGAGCATTTTGCAGATATAATTTTTTCTTGCAAGGTTTTGAAATTTTAAAATAAAGAAAAGAAATAAATAAGATTTTGTTTTCTTTCTTCATTTTCCAAAAATCTGTGGCAACAAACGAGACCTGCAAAATACTCACCATGCCTCTTATCAAATTTCTTGGTATGTCTACTTTCCAAAAAGGGGTCATTTGGGAAGGGGGGGGGGGTGGTGGTGGGTGTGTACTATTCTGGCATTTCAGGGCCTCTGAAACTGTGATAGGTAGTCAGGAAGTGATATAAAGAAATAAAGCCCTTTAAGAGCCTGAAGGTGTTTATTGAATGTTGGGGTCTTGTACGTGCTAGGGAGAAGTAAAAGAATGTAATTTGGGTTGTAATTTCATATATATATACTGTAGATTGCATGTGTGAGCAATATATCATTTAAGTGACAACTTTGTGTAGAAACAAAAAATTGTCATTTTCAAAAAAATTGTAGTAAATTCTACTATTGACACAACATGCCTCTCAGCAAATAGTTTGGGGTGTCTACTTTCCAAAAAGGGGTCATTTGGGGGGCCCAGCATTAGAAGCTTATACCACACATCACTCACTCTTCTAACCACTTGAATATCCATCAACACAGCATAAAGCAGACGTTCTAGAGAATAAAATGTTGGGTGTTGCAGTTTTTTATGTCACATAGTACTTGTGCAGTGATTTTTCAAATGCAAATATTTTTTAAAAATTCAATTTTTTAATTTTAATGGCCAAAAACACAATCTATTGCCCAATTATTTGATAAAATATAAAAGATGATGGTATGTTGAGTAAATAGATACCAAACATGACATGCTTTAAAATTGCACATGCCCCGTGCAATGACGACAAATTACATACATTTTTAATATTCATAGGTGACGCTTTAACAGCATTTACAGGCTACCATTTTAAATCTACACGTTGGTGGCGATACCGCACATGCATGGTGCAACCGCTGTCTACATACCAACACGAGGCCAACACTTGCGTACGCCATTGCATGCACGCATGGGGGAAGGGGGGCGAAGGGTGCTTTTTTTTTTATTTGTTTAATTATTTTTGCACTGTCTCTTTAATTTTTTTTATCACTTTTGTTGGTATCACAGGGAATGAAAATATCCCTCTGATACTAATAGGCAGTGACAAGTATTCTTTTCTGAGAAATTTGGGGTCTCTTAAACTCTAGATATCTCCTCTGCCCTTAAATCATCGGATCTCACCAAGCTCGGTGTGATCGGATGCTTTTCCAATTTAACTTCTTGCCGACCGTGGATAGCCGAATGACGGCTACACCGTGGCCTGCCAGTTCTGGGAGGGCATCATATGACGTCCCGTGATCGTGCTTCTCGCGCGCCCCGGCGGCGCGCATGGGGAACTGTCAGTGACGGCTGTGTCACTTGGACACAGCACAGTAGGAAGAGGGGGTGAACAGCCACTTACAGCGGCTGTTTACATTTGTGATCGCTCGTCATTGGACAGAGCGATCACAAATGTAAACACAGCAGGATCATTGCTGGGTTTTCTCTCTCCTTTCCTCATACCAATACCGAGTGTGAGGAAAGGAGAGAATGGGTTCTTACAACTGTGAGTGTGATGTACACTGCCCTGTCTGTGATCTACAGTACCCTGTCTGTGATCTACAGTACCCTGTATGTGATCTACAGTGCCCACCTGTGCTCTACAGTGCCCATCTGTGATCTACAGTGCCTATCTGTGCTCTACAGTGCCCATCTGTGCTCTGCAGTGCCCATCTGTGATCTACAGTGCCCTGTGCTCTACAGTGCCCAGTGCTCTACAGTGCCCATCTGTGATCTACAGTGCCCTGTGCTCTACAGTGCCCAGTGCTCTACAGTGCCCATCTGTGCTCTGCAGTGCCCATCTGTGATCTACAGTGCCCTGTGCTCTACAGTGCCCAGTGCTCTACAGTGCCCATCTGTGATCTACAGTGCCCTGTGCTCTACAGTACCCATCTGTGATCTACAGTGCCCATCTGTGCTCATCAGTGCCTGACAGTGTGTATATCAGTGCCCATCAGTGCTCCTCGGTGCCTGTCAGTGCCCATCTGTGCTCCTCGGTGCCCACTAGTGAGTGCTCATCTGTGCCCGTCAGTGCCCATCTCTGCCTGTCAGTGCCCATCTGTGCATGTCAGTGCCCACCAGTGAGTGCCCATCTGTGCTCATCAGTACCTGCCAGTGAGTGCACATCAGTGCCCATCAGTGCTCATCGGTGCCAGTCAGTGCCCATCTGTGCTCATAGGTGCCTGTCAGTGCCCATCTGTGCTCATCAGTGCCCACCAGTGAATGCCCATCTGTGCTCATCAGTGCCTGCCAGTGTGTATATCAGTGCCAGTCAGTGCCCATCTGTGCTCCTTGGTGCCCACCAGTGAGTGCTCATCTGTGCCCATCAGTGCCCATCTGTGCTCATCGGTGCCGGTCAGTGCCCATCTGTGCATGTCAGTGCCCACCAGTGAGTGCCCATCTGTGCTCATCAGTACCCGCCAGTGAGTGCACATCAGTGCTCATCGGTGCCAGTCAGTGCCCATCGGTGCCTGTCAGTGACATTCTGTGCTCATCAGTGCCCACCAGTGAGTGCCCATCTGTGCTCATCAGTGCCCGCCAGTGAGTGCACATCAGTGCCCATCTGCTCATCGGTGCCTGTCAGTACCCATCTGTGCTCATCAGTGCCCACCAGTGAGTGCCCATCAGTGCTCATCAGTGCCCAGCTGTGCATAGCAGTGCCCACCTGTGCATATCGGTGCTCATCAGTGCCCATCTGTGCACATCAGTGCCCATCAGCAAGGGCTCATCAGTGCTCATCAGTGCCCATTAGTGAGGGATAATCAGTGTCCACCAGTGCTGCTTCATCACTGCAGCTTATCAGTGCTCATCAGTGCTGTCTCATCACTGCAACTTATCTGTGCTCATCAGTGTCCACTAGCGCTGCTTCATCACCGCAGCTTATCAGTGCTCTCTCATCACTGCAACTTATCGGTGCTCATCAGTTACCATCAGTGCTACCTAATTACTGCAGCTTATCAGTGTACATCAGTGCCACTTATTCATACACATCAGTACCACCCTATCAGTGGATCCTCATTAGCACCCATCAGAGCACATCAGTGGCAGTTTATCAGTGCAGCCTCAGTGCAGTTCATTATTGTACATCAGTGTAACCTCATCAGTGCCCATTAGAGAAGCCTCATCAGCACCCATCAGTGCACCCCCAACAGTGCACCCTCATCAGCACCCAGCAGTGCACCCCTATCAGCACCAAGTGCAGCCTCATCAGCACCCGTCAGTGCACCCTCAACAGTGCATCCCCATCAGCGCACCCTTGTCAGGACTCAGCAGTGCACCCCCATCAGCACCCAGCAGTGCAGCCTCATCTGTCCCAGTATCTCCAAAAAATTATTTTCTTGTGAGGAGGCCTACCAAACTTTAACCATGACCGACGAGAGCAGCGGGGAGCTCTCAGAGCATAATTCTGATTATGAGCGTGGTTCTGATTTGGAGTATGAGCCCGTTTTAAGCAGTGGATCTGCTACAGAATCATTGGAGGAGGAGGAGGAAAGTGTGCCCATCAAACGAAGGCGTTCTGGTGAGGAGCAGGCTACCACAAGTAGCGCAGTGGCATCCACTAGCAGAGCAGTGGCTTCCACCAGAAACGGAGGACCTCACAAAAGACCAGGTCCTAGTCAGGTGTTACCTCAGCCCCAAAGGGTTAGGACCCATGCCACTCTTCCATAGGCCCTTCAAAACCCCCTATGGCTTCCCTCTAATCCTGGAGCAGCTAGCATCCCCCCTTTTACTGCCCAGCCAGGAGTCCAGGTGAACACAGAAAATTTTGCCACTATTGATTTTTTTAATTAATTTTTGAATTTTTACCAATGACTTTCTAAATTCAGCAGTGGACCAGTGCAACCTCTATGCCCAACAATTCATAGCCACCAACCCAGATTCATGTTATGCCCGTCCCTATGAATGGAAGCAGTTGACAGTGGAGGAATTTAGAACGTTTTTGGGCCTCACATTTAATATGGGACTCACAAAAAAAATCAATTACACTCCTACTGGTCTACCCGCCCAATCAAAATATGCCCAATTATTTGTCCCAGACAAACATATCTGCGTGGATGAGTCACTTGTCCTCTTCCCTGGCAGGCTGAGTTTCAAGCAGTTTATCCCCAGCAAAAGGGCCCGTTATGGGGTTAAACTCTATAAATTATGCGACAGAGCCACGGGGTACATGTACGCCTTCCTCATGTACGAAGGAAAGGACAGCCAACTGCATCCCCCTGAATGCCCAGATTACATTGGAGCAAGTGGAAAAGTTGTTTGGGAGCTTGTGTTTCCACTCTTTGAAAAGGGTTATCATCTATATGTTGATAATTTTTACACCAGCTTACCCCTTTTCCGCAATCTTCATCAAAGGAGAACACTAGCATGTGGCACCATGAGAGCTAATAGGAAGGGCTTCCCGCAAAGGCTGGTGAACACAAAACTACAGAGAGGGGAGTCGGTGACTTTGCGTAACAAAGAGATATTGGCTTTGAAGTGGAGGGACAAATGAGACATCTACATGCTCTCATCGATTCATAATGACACCCACGTGCAAATCACCAGAAGAAATGGCACATTCCAAAGACCAGAATGTGTCCATGATTATAATTTGTTCATGTGGGGAGTTGACTTCAATGATCAGATGATCCAGCCCTACCTTGCTGTAAGGAGAACCCGCCATTGGTATAAAAAAGTCTCCATTTATTTTTTTAATTTGGCCATTTATAACACATATATAATCTACCCGAAATCCACCAAGACACCCATGTCCTTTCTTTGCCAACTTATTGCCAACATGCCTCTGCCTAACACATGAACTGACCACACTTCTGCCTGCTACCTGTACTATGGACCATGTTCCTGTCTACTACCGGGACTGATATTTTGGCTATGCTGTGTCTCTGACTTGACAATTCCTTTGGCTGCTGCTGACCACATCTCTGCCTGCTGCCTGGACCAATGGTTTGGCTGTGCTGATGATTTATCTGCCTGCTTCCTGTACTGACTATGGACAATAATCCTGTCTGCTGCCAGGACAATTGCTTTTGATGTCGCTGACCACGTCCCTGCCTGCTGCCTGGATCAATGCTCTCCTCTGTGGACAACTGCATTACTAAAACCACAGGTAATCTTTTGCTTACCATTTTCTCAAATGTATTTTGGGGTATAAGTCTTGGTATGTACATGCTATGTGTTAGAAATATGAAGGGCCTTCAAAAATGATAGGTTATCTGGAAATTAGATGTGTAATTTATGTCCCTAGAACACCTGACGATGCTACCTGGATGTTGGGCCTCTGTATGTGGCCAGGCTGTTATAAAGTTTCACACATGTGGTATTGCCATACTCAGGAGGAGTAGCAGAATGTATTTTGGGGTGTATTTTGTGGTATTTACATGCTATGTGTTAGAAATATCTTATAAATGAACAACTTTGTGTAAAAAAAATACATTTTAATTTTCTTTTCACATATTCCGAAAACTTGTGGAAAAAAATGACGCGTTCAAAAGACTCATTATGCCTCATAGAATATATTTTGGGGTGTTTGCTTCTCAAAATGGGGCCATTTTGTGGGTAATTCCATTGTCCTGGTGCTTCAAGGCCTTCAAAAATGTAATAGGTAGTCAAGATATTAGATGTGTAATTTATGTCCCTAGAACATCTGATGGTGCTCCTTGCATGCTGGGCCTCTCTATGTGGTCAGGCTGTAGAAAAGTCTCAAACATATGGTGGTATTACCATACTCAGGAGGAGTAGAAGAATATATTTTGGGGTGTATTTTGTGGTATTTACATGTTATGTGTTAGAAATATCTTATAAACCGACAACTGCGGTGGAGCCTGAACATGGCGGCACGGGAGAGTGTGTTGTAAGCACTCCTCGTTAGCCTTCCCCGATTATCCTCCCTAGGTGTCCCCCTCAGAGAGACCAGCTGCACCGGAGGGTGAGCGGAGACTCACGGTTAAAGAGCGAAGGTTTGGCGGCGAGCCTGGAGCCTGGCAAGATCCCGGAGAGAGACGACCGGGGGGTTCCCTGGGATTCCTCACGGCGGCTGCAGAGGAGGAGCAGGAGCAGGGTTGCCAGGGAGATGGACGGAGCGGTGCAGTGATGAAGACACGTGAGCAGCCGCGGAGGAGCTCTGGGAGCTCCAGGAGAAGGAGAGGAGAGACTGTCTGTCAGCTTGAGGCTCCAGCATTCGGCGTCTGGGTGAGCTGGTGGATTGGTGGAGGGGGGGAATGCAGCCATACTACCTCCATATTACACCATCCCCAACTCCAAATTCCCTCAAATCCTCCAACTTATATATCAATATCATATATATATATCAGCATCATCATCATCTATATTTATATAGCTGTCCCCAGTTATTATATCACCTCCAATTCAAGGTGGATATAGACGGGAAGGAAAAAAAAAAAAAAAAGAGACCCATAGGAATCCCCCTAAGAGAGCAGGGCTACAGGAGAGGACTGCATTGAGAAAGACACTCCAACGTGGAGGGTGAGTGATAACTGTGATAACTGCAGGTTTTTTGCAGGTTTTCTTATATACTCTTTATGCACTCTCTATAGACTGGATTTATGTTCTTGAACCTGATTTATATTGGATCTCTTTTTTTTTTTTTAAAAGAAGCTTTATTGGGTTTTATTGTACACACAAAATAACCAACGATGAGGTTTGTCAGTATTCATAGCGTGGCAGCATGCCAAATCAGATGAATAAATTCCAGGATAACAATTTTACTCATAAACATATTACAGAAGCCCCGAAAGAATCCGAGAGGGAATGGAGAAGTTTGGAAAGAAGAGTATCTATGGGAAAATATAGAACATGTAATATATCAGGGTACAAGGGCTTGAAGTTAAAGTATGCAGGATTTCGAAAAATCACATATATATATATATATATAATCATACGTAAAGCAAAAGAATAAGCGACGTGAGCAATGTTAACCATTTGTCATATCGACCGATAGGGAGGTCATCGTGCATGAGAGTAAAAAGTGAAAAAAAAAAGTAAAAATATAGGATAGAGATATAGCAGTAGGAACATAAGACCAGGGAGTTGGAAAAGCCAGCATATAAAGAATATGCCAAAAGGGAAAGAAAAAAGGAGAACTGGAGTACAAGAAGTTATGTACCAAAAGTCTGAGGCCAGAGGACCATGAAAACAAGCCAGGATAAAGAGATTAGGATAAAAAAGTAATAGACTGATAAAGTAATAAGATAGTAAAGTATAGTGAGATAGTAAAGTATAGTGAGAAGCAGCGCATCAGTATGTATAAAGATGTGCTAGTAGGGGACCACTTCATATAGGTCAGCCAGGAAAATAAGAGAGAGAGTAATAAGCCAGATTGGCGAAGTGGGAGTGGAGCAAAGCGAGAGCAAAGGAGATTTCTGAGAGGTACACAGCATTTATAATGTAGCAATCATTTGACCCCTTGAGCAATAGTAACACCATGCATCAGGAATACCCTGGAAACTAGCTTAAATCTAGTTTATAGAACCATGAGAGGGGTGCTGGGGCTCTGGACTTGGGAGAACTTTTGAAACATATTGACCCCACTTGCGGTTGAACTTTTCCACTCCTGTTGTAGAAGGAGCTATATGCAGACCAAGCCGATCCAATCGAAGTAGAAAGTTGAGTTCCAATTTGACGTCTGAGATGGTAGGCGGACAGTTGGAGACCCATTTTTTCAAAATAGACCTTCTCGCCGCCATCAAGCAAATGGATAGCCATGGTTTGGTTGCTCTGAACAGAGCAAGATGGCAGTGTGAGGCAGCAGACACTGATATTTCCAGATTGCCAAAGAGAAGAAGCAGCGGGTCCCTAGGTAACTGAAGAGTAGTGACGAAAAGCACAAAGTTCAAAAGTTGGTTCCAGAAGACACAGACCCGTGGACAATTCCAGAATCTGTGGTGAAGTGACGGTTTATATGAACCACAGAGTGGGCATGTAGAGATCAATGAGTCTGCTCGGGAGTACAGGCAAGGCATATAGGCATGGTGCATAATTTTGAATTGCTACTCCCTCCAAAATTCGTTCGTATTGAACGCACAGGTAGTATTAAAACCTGTGAGCAATTGCTCCGCGGTGAAGGCATTGTCAAAGTCTCGTATCCACGTTTTGACGGAAGTATAAGAATCCAGCGGTTTTGCATAGTGCATAGATAGTTGACCATATATATTAGATATGTTGTATTTTTGATTCCTTACAAGGACTTCTATCATAGTAGAACAAAAGCGAGAAGACTTGTTTTTAGAGATGAGCGAATCGAACCTGGCGAAGTGGAATTCGTTTCGAATATTAGGAAAAATTCGATTCGCGTCGAATCCGAATATTAGCAAACTTCGGATGCATGAATCGAATTTTCCCCCATCCGCCGATTTTCATCCCTTCTACAGCCAGCAAAAAGTGTCCCTGCAGAGAGCTCCGCTATTTCTGACAGTTCTCTGACAGTTCCTTCACATTTACAGCAGTTGAAACATTGTATCTATTTGTTTCCATTTAGGATACAGATGTTTTTATTCGGAAACAAATAGATACAATGTTTCAACCGCTGTAAATGTGAAGGAACTGTCAGAGAACTGTCAGAAATAGCGGAGCTCTCTGCAGATACACTTTTTGCTGGAATGGAATTCTTCTTCATCCTCATCCTACTTCTTCTTATTCTTCTTCTTCTTCATCCTCATCCTACTTCTTCTTCTTCTTCTTCTTCTTCATCCTCATCCTTCTTCTTCTTCTTCTTCATCTTCATCCTCATCCTACTTCTTCTTCTTCTTCTTCTTCATCCTCATCCTACTTCTTCTTCTTCTTCTTCTTCATCCTCATCCTACTTCTTCTTCATCCTCATCCTACTTCTTCTTCTTCTTCTTCTTCATCCTCATCCTACTTCTTCTTCTTCTTCTTCTTCATCCTCATCCTTCTTCTTCTTCTTCTTCTTCATCCTACTTCTTCTTCTTCATCCTCATCCTACTTCTTCTTCTTCTTCATCCTCATCCTACTTCTTCTTCTTCTTCTTCATCCTCATCCTACTTCTTCTTCTTCTTCATCATCCTCATCCTACTTCTTCTTCTTCTTCATCCTCATCCTACTTCTTCTTCTTCTTCTTCTTCTTCTTCTTCTTCTTCATCCTCATCCTACTTCTTCTTCTTCTTCTTCTTCATCCTCATCCTACTTCTTCTTCTTCTTCATCCTCATCCTACTTCTTCTTCTTCTTCTTCATCCTCATCCTACTTCTTCTTCTTCTTATTCATCCTCATCCTACTTCTTCTTCTTCTTCATCCTCATCCTACTTCTTCTTCTTCTTCTTCTTCATCCTCATCCTACTTCTTCTTCATCCTCATCCTACTTCTTCTTCTTCTTCTTCTTCTTCTTCATCCTCATCCTCATCCTCTTCTTCTTCTTCTTGCCATGGGCCCCTGTACCGCCTCCTCATGCTGCTGCCAGGTCCAGAGTGTGTCATGGGTCCCTGTACGGCCTCCCATTGCTGCTGTCTCCATCGCCACACTCTGCCATGTGCCACTTTCAGGTCTCCTCACACTGGTGGTGGGTTCCATTTTGTCATAGGGTGCTGTATGGCCTCCCATTGCTGCTGCCTCCACCGCCACACTGTGGCTCCACACTCTGGTTTTGGCCCCGTGACTGCCCAAATGAGTGAAGTGTGCGGTGATTCTAAGATCGACAGCACTCATCTGCATGTCATACTGACTGACAGTATTATTTCTCTTCCCCAGCAGGCTCCAAGGGCATTTAAATTAAAGGTACAGTGTTCTGCACTAATATAAAGGCTCTCTGAAGCCTAGAAACTCTTTTTATAAGTTAAATTCGCAGCGAATAAATTCGCATCGAATCGAATTTATTCCACAAATTCGGCGAATCAGCCGAATTGAATTTTTGAATAATTCGCTCATCTCTACTTGTTTTGTACTATGGAATTCACATAATTTCTAACTTGCAAAATATACAAAAAATGATGGGAAGGTAAGTCAAACGCGCTGAGAATTTGTTGGAACGGAAGGGGGGATCCTGTTGCTGAGTCATACAACTGACTTACAAATCTAAGACCCTGGTCATACCACTTTTCATAAGCTGCATAATGTTGAGAGACAGAAAAGGAAGGATTGTGATGAATAGGGAGATATCGAGACAGCCAGGGAGAAACTCCTAGTCTACGTCTGACCTCCCTCCATGTGAAGAGGGTATCCCATATGAGTGGATTGTGTTTAAGATGCGGAGGAAGTGAGGCAGAATTAGAATGTAGGAGGGCCGACAGATCATATGGGCTCACCATGGCAGATTCGAGTCGGTAATTAGAAAACACGGACGAACGGGAGATCCAATCTACACATACCCGTAAAATACAAGAAAGATTGTAAAGCCTAATGTTGGGAAGGCCCAGACCACCCTCACATCTAGGAAGAAACAACTTATGTATAGCTATTCGCGGACGGCGCCCCCTCCATAAGAAACTAGAAATCGCTTTATTCAGCCTGACTATATCCGTATGTTTGAGCAGGAGAGGAATAGTTTGAAGAGGATACAGAAGCTTCGGAAAACTCGTCATCTTGAAGAGGTGGGCTCTACCCATAAGTGTTAATGGCAGTTCTTTCCACATTTCCAATTCCCCTAAAATTTTTTGAATTACTGGTGAATAGTTAAGAGAATAAAGGGACGAGGCTAATTTCCCAATTTTAATACCTAGATAAGTGATATGGTTAATTTTAAAGAGTGAGTCGCCAGCCCACTCAGGGAGTCGAGTGTGATATAACGGCAGAACCTCACTTTTCGCAAAATTAATACGGAGGCCCGAGCAGCATCGAAAATCTGCGAAAACGGATTGAATGTACGGTAAGTCTAGAGTCGGGTTGGAGGTGAATATTAGTATGTCGTCCGCAAATAAAGCTAGACGAAGATCCTGTTGGGCAATTTGAATGCTATGAAGTTGTGATTGAAACAACAGGAAGCGGGCTAAGGGTTCTAATGCTAAGTTGAAAAGCAGGGGGGACAATGGACAGCCTTGTCTTGTACCCTTATGTAATGGAATGGGATTGGATATTTTCCCCGCCGCCACTTCCTGAGCTGTCGGGGCGGAATACATAGCCTGAATTAAACGCGTAAACGGTCCGGAAAAGCCAAATTTAGTGAGGACCGAATAAAGCCATTGAAAACTTACATTGTCAAACGCTTTTTCAGCGTCGAGGGAAACAATCGCTAGATCCTGTAATGGGTTATGTTTAGCCTGATGTAAAACTGTGAGCACTTTGCGGATATTTGAGGTGGCCGAGCGCCCCTTTATAAAGCCAGCTTGAGAAGGATGAATAAGGGTGGGCAAAATGATGGCCAAACGGTTAGCTACTATTTTAGAGAGAATCTTTGCATCTAGATTAAGGAGAGAAATCGGTCGATAAGAACCAGGGTCCGAGGGGTCCTTGCCTTTTTTGGCTGTTAATTTAATGTGGGCCTGCGAAGCTGATGGCAGATATACCCCGCTCTCCTGAATAGACTGATAAACCAGCTGTAGAGTAGGAGAGAGGGTTTTATCCATAAGTTTATAAAATTCAGAAGTGTACCCGTCCGGGCCTGGAGCTTTACCATTGGCTAAGGAACTAATAGCTAGACAAATATCCGCCTGTGATATCGGGGCATTTAAAGATTGCAGTGCTATTGGATCTATTTGTGGTAGATGTACGCTGTCAAGAAAGGAGTGCGCCCGTGCCTGGTCTATAGGGTCCGACCCATATAAATTTGCGTAAAAACTTTCCAGAATAGATATAATCTCTTCCAAAGATTGTTTAAGTATCCCCTGAGAATCCTTTAAAGAGGTGAATTGCGTGGGGGTAAAAGGCTTCCTACACATGCGCGCCAGAAATTTGCCTGGTTTGTTACCAAACCTGTGATACTGTAAGTCAAGGTATGAGTGATGAAGTGTTTCCTGTGCTGCCGCCCAAGTGTCGAACTGGTTCTTAGCGTCCGCCCAAGCTGTCCTATTGTCCTGCGTATTTGAGTACGTCATCCTGCGCTGAGTCAGTCTAAGAAGGTTACTAGCCTCCGTGAAATGGTGCAGAATTCTTTTTTTATATGCGGACGTAAAAGCAATAATTTTACCGCGTAATACCGCCTTCCCCGTATCCCAAAATAAATTTGGATTAGAAACATGAGCCGCATTAGTAGATTGGAAATCTGCCCAGGTGTCTTGTAGCTGCCGGGAAAGCTCCTGATTATTTGCCAAAAACGAGGGGAAACGCCATATCCTAGGGTGCGGTGTAGGATCTAAGAAATGTATCATGATAGAAATTGGAGAGTGATCCGATATGGCTATGTCATGTATAGTAGATGATACAACATGTTGCAACGTTGTGGGGTTGCAAAAAATATAATCGATTCGTGATAAAGAGTGGTGAACGGGAGAATAGAAAGTATAATCTCTACCGTCTGGGTGTGTCAAGCGCCATATATCAGTAAATTGCATAGCTTCAACGAAACTACCAAGTAATGTGGGCGTTGGACGGGGAGGCTGAGTAGAGCGAGAGTCTCGGTCAACACTCTGCGATTTATCCTCCTGCTCCTGCATAACAGAATTAAAATCACCTCCCATGACAAGCGGCTTGTGGATATAGGGTGCCAGCAGTGAAGACAGGCCCTGAAAAACCTGCCTCGTCGGGGAGTTAGGCGCATATATGTTGGCAAGGACCAACTCTTGGGGTCCTATTTTGACATGTGCTGCTATGAAACGGCCTTCGGCATCTGCATCCACAGAGACCAATTCAGGATTAAGTCTCTTGTGAATAAGAATAAGTACCCCTGCTTTATTATTAAGGGAGGAGGAGCCGAAGACATGACCCACCCAGAGTTTTCGCATACGGACAAAGTCAGGCTGTGTAAGATGAGTCTCTTGGAGTAGAGCTATATCCGCGCGTAAGCGCCGCAAATGTCTTAGTACTGCCATGCGTTTGTGAGGGGATCTGAGGCCTTTAACATTCCAGGAAAAAATATGTGTCATTCTAGCTGGGATAAGGTATGTGATAAGAAGATACGGGACTTACCAATTAGAGATGTAGTAACAATTAGCGCTGCTTCATTAGGCGGATGTGGGTGGTGTAAATCTGGTCTCAGAAGACGACGGAGATCTCCAAAGAAGAAAAAGTGAAATTGGAGAGAAAAAAGAGGAGAGAAAGCGAAGACAAGAGCAGGGGCCCTAGTAAAGCCCAACAAAAATACCAAATATATAATATACCACAATAGTATAAAGGACTTCACGTCAATCCGCATGCTGTATCCACCAACATCAGCGTGACCGGGAGTAGCAGTGAGAGGAGCCTGCCCCTGGGACCAAGTTATAATTGCTAAGGATACGTGAGGGCGTCCCTCAAATGAACTCCCGACAGCGGCTCCAGCACCCCCCCCCCCCCCCCCGCAGCACCGCTGATGTATGGAGCAAGGCAAATGCAGGAAGGAAGAAGTAAGATTCAGGCATATATGTAAATAAAACATGACATTGAAGTAGGCGACAGTGCAAAGGCCTTGTGCCAAACAAATAATACATAGAACATCTAGCGCTGAACAACCGAACAGGCTCAGACTTTAGAACGTGTGAGCTTTCAGTATGCAAAAAAATACCATTCAAAAATAAAAAATACCAATAGAAAGCTCTTTCATCAGAGCCAATCGGATCAAGAGAAAAGCTTGAAGCTTTAATGTAGAGACCAATGGCCTCCTAGACCTTCAAGGCGGACGAGCTTTAGAGGACGATGGAAGGATGCGTTGACGTTTAGGTGGGTCTTTGCGGGGACTGCGTTGATCTCTGGGCCCAAAATTTCTACCCGCCTGCTGTGTTGCCGGATCCCCTTCGGCTAGGTGATCTCGGAGATATTGGTGGGCTTCTTCAGGATGGACAAAAGATTTAGAGACCCCAGATGGTGCAGTGAACCGTAACGGATACGCCAATGTGAACTTTATTCCTTTCTGATAAAGAGTGGCACATACTTGCTGGAATGCTTTCCGTTTACGCGACACTTCCTGCGAGTAGTCCGCAAATAGCAGTAATTTGTGATCCTCAATCTGCAAAGAGCGTGAGTTACGGAAAGAGGTGAGGATCGCTACGCGGTCAGCATAATTGAGATAGCGGACAATCACTGAGCGTGGCGTTCGGCGCTCGGTAGACGGAGGCCCCAGGCGGTGAGCTCTCTCGACCTGGCAGGAGGAGGATAGGCCTAATGCCGCCGGGATCCGTGTTGAGCATAAATCGGGGAGAGATCCAGTATTAAAAGATTCTGGAAGACCCACAATGCGTAGGTTATTCCTACGTGATCGATTTTCCAAATCTTCGATTTTATCCAAAATACTTTGCTGTATACTATTGGATTGTGATGTACCCGCTTGCATTGAATGGACTTCATCTTCTAAATCAGATAAACGCTGTTCAGCCTCAGTCAATCGTTTAGAATGATCGCATAGATCCTTTCTCAGCTGTTCCATGCCCATTGTGACAGCTCTATCCACAGCCTGAGTAATTTTAGGGAGTAAGATAGAAGACACTGCCTGTGCTATCTTATTATATTGCTCATTAAGGCAGTCAGTGCCAAAAGGGAGTGGAGAGGCAGTGAGGAGGTTGGAGGGAGATTCCATTATATCTGCTCCCTGAGTGTGATCTCGCTCCTTGCCTGTGTCCATAGTGTGACAGGCATCGTCGGCCATCTTGGCTGCAGGAGGGGGAGAGCCGCACCCCTCCGCTCTAGCCGCCGACTCATGGCCGGACTGCGCCGGCAGAAGGTACCGCTCCATGCCGGGGCCACTGCCAGAAGGTAAGGGACACCCGAGGGCTGAAGAGCGGGGACCCGGAGGCAGTTAGCGGGATTTGTATAGCCGGGATCCCGGGAGCCGCGGGTCCCGCGTGTTACAGCATCCGGCGCCGGAACCGGAAGTATATTGGATCTCTTGGTGCCTCTAATAAGACATTTTATCAAACATTGAGTCTGAAATAAGGAAATAGGGGATCCTAGGGAGGGTCTGAAGACCTGGAGGAGTGAAAGAAGAGGAGTTCCGAAAATAAAAGTAAAGCTTTAAAAATTAACATGAAAGGAAAGAATACTAAAGGGAGTGGGTCTAAGAGTTCCCAATCTAGCACAATTAAAAAATATGTATCACAAGGAAATTTGACCCCAGAAAGATCGTTGGGAGTAAGTGAAAAAAGTGAATTGGAAATAAGTCTGGATAATAGCCCGAGACTATCCCTGGGACCGGTATATAATAGTCAACAATTAAAGGAAGAGATTGAATCAAGAGAAATTGAAAGAGATCTGCAAATACCTAATAAAAAGGAAATGGCGGAGATGTTCAAAAATCTGGAAAAATCAATAAAGCAAGAGATGGGGACAATTCGGGAAGAATTGGGGCAAATGTTAACTAGGGTGGAGGAAATGGAGGAAAAGGTTCAAATTCATTCCCAAATTGTCCCAAAATTAGAGAAATGGATAAAAGAAGATAGAAAAGAACAAAAAAGACTGCTTTTTATGATGGAAGAACAAGAAAACAGAGAAAGGAGAAATAATCTTAGAGTAAGAGGAGTCCCAGAGTTGACAAAGGGGGAAGATTTAAAAGAACTAATTGACAAAATTTTGAGTTCCATAATGGATAAACCAGACGTGGAGACGTTTAAATTGGATGGAGTCTATAGGATAGGAAAATATCAACAAGAAAAAAGATCAGAAAAACCAAGAGATATAATTGTTAAATTCCATGACTTTGTAGATAAAGAAGAGATATGTTAAAAGATCAAAGGAAGAACAAGTATTGCATATGGATGGAAAGATATCCAAATTTTCGCAGATCTAACAGCAGAGACTCTGAGAAGAAAGAGATCACTGAAACCCCTATTAGAATTGATGAAAAAGCATAATGTGAAATACAGATGGGGACGTGCAGTGAGTTTAATCGGTTGGAGAGATGGAATCACAGCAATATTAAGATTCCCAGAAGATATGGAAGACTTCTGTGATAAACTTGGACTGCAGAGACTAGTGATACCGGGTTGGGAAGTGGAGGAGGGAGAGTTATGTACCTTTGGGGAAGGAAAGTGTCAGCTGGTCAGAAGAGGAAATAGAGAGTCAATAGACAAGGAGACACCGGGGAGGAGGGGGGGAAGGTGAGCGGTCATGGGTGGAGCCGAACCCCTAAGGAGGGATCAGAGGAGGATCATGATCCAAAGGCAAAGAAGGCCTGGGGGGGGTGTGGGGAGGGGAGTGGGGGGAGGCATGAGGGGGAGAGGGTTAGGGAGGGTAACACTCAGCAAAAGAGAGGAGAGAGGAGGGGAGAAGGAAAGAGAGAGATAAGAGGAGTGGGTTTATATGGAAGAAGTTCAGTTTGTAACCTATAACGTAAAGGGGCTGAGTTGCCCTGGGAAGAGATTTAGATTATTTAGGGAGTTGCAACATAGAACATCATCGGTGGTTTTTTTGCAGGAGACACATCTAGAGATGGAGTCGAAGGTTAGGCTGAGGACTAGATATTTCCCGACATGGTATTATGCGGATTCATCAATTAAAAGAGCAAAAGGGGTAGCTATAGGCTTTGCAAAAAATATAAGGTTTGAGGTGGAAAAGAGAATAATAGACCCAGAGGGAAGGTTTTTGTTTCTGAGGGGTAGGTTGCAGGAAATTGAGTGTACACTGGCTAGTATATATTGCCCAAATAAGAAACCGGAGATATTCCTGAGGGAAGTATTGAAGAAATTGATGGATTTTAAAAGGGGTCGTTTGATAGTAGCTGGGGACTTTAATATTTGCATGGACCTACGGATGGACACCACCTCTTGTGTGAGGAGGGAGGAGAGTCGGTCCCTGAAAATATTAAAGAAATCGTTGAATGAATATCAATTAGTGGATATATGGAGAATTAGGCATATGAAAGATAGAGATTACACATTTTTCTCACAGGTTCATGAGACTTATTCTAGATTGGATTATATATTGGTAGAACATCAATTTATAGATACTGTGGTGGAAGTAAAAATTGGAGGAAGTTCTATTTCTGATCATGCCCCAGTTGCAATGAAGTCAAGATGGGGTAGAGAGGAGAGAGGAGGATTTGCTTGGCGGATGAATGAGGCACTTCTTCTGGATGAGGAGATCGAGCGAAAGATCGCGATAGAAATTAAAAGATTTTTCGAAGAGAATGATACAGAGGAGGTGTCGGTTGCAACGGTGTGGGAAGCCCATAAGGCTTATATTAGAGGATTATTCATTGCAATAGGGACAAAAAAGAAAAGAGAAAGGAGGGAAAAGATTAATAGACTCTTAAATGAAATATCCAATCTTGAACAGGCCCATAAAATGAAAATATCTAAAGAGATAATACAGGAAATAATAAAGAAGAAAGAGGAATTAGAGAAGGTAATAGAGGAGGAAAAAAGAAGAGCCTTTAATAAAGTAATAAGTGAAAGATATAGATGGGGAGATAGACCGGGAAAACATTTAATGAGAGCCTTGAGGAAAAAGAAAAATATAAATTATATAGAAAGAATAAGGAACTTTAAGGGTGAAATGGTGCATTCAACCAAAGATATCGCTAGAGTGTTCAAGGATTATTATAGCGATTTATATAATATTATACCCCAGGATACTTCTAATAAAGCTGATATAGTAAATATAGAAAAAAGAAGAATATATTTAAAAAATGCAGGCCTTGCAAAGTTAAGTGAAATTCAGTTGAACTCTTTAGAATCAGAAATCACATCAGAGGAAATAGAAATAGCATTAAAGGGCACTGCGGTGGGGAAAAGTCCGGGCCCAGATGAGTATACTGCAAAATACTATAAAAAATATAAAAAGTTGTTAATACACAAATTGAAGACATACAGTTGCAAGAAAAAGTATGTGAACCCCTTGGGATTACGTGGAGTTTTGCATGAATTGGGCGTAAAATGTGCTCTGAACGTCATCTAAGTCACAACAATAGAAGAACACAGTCTGCTGAACATAATACTACACAAACATTAGATGTTGCCATGGTTTAATTGCACATAACATGTAAACATTCACAGTGCAGGGAGGAAAAAGTATGTGAACCTTTGGACTTAATAACTGGTTGACCCTCCTTTGGCAGCAATAACCTCAACCAAACGTTTCCTGTAGTTGCAGATCAGACCTGCACAACGATCTGGAGTAATTTTGGACCACTCCTCTTCACAAAACTGTTTCAGTGTAGCAATATTCTTGGTATGTCTGGTGAGAATCGCTCTCTTAAGGTCATGCCACAGCATTTCAATGGGGTTGAGGTCAGGACTCTGACTGGGCCACTCCAGAAGGCGTATTCTGTGCTGTTGCAGCCATTGTTTTGTTGAATGACTTGTATGCTTTGGGTCATTGTCCTGTTGCATCACCCATCCTCTGCGGTGCTTCAGTTGGCGGACAGATGGTCGTACGTTTTCCTGCAAAATGTCTTGATAAACTCTGGAATTCATTTTCCCATCAATGACAACAATCCGTCCAGGCCCTGAGGCAGCAAAGCAGCCCCAAACCATGATGCTCCCTGCGCCATATTTTACAGTGGGGATGAGGTTTTGATGTTGGTGTGCTGTGCCTTTTTTTCTCCACACATAGTGTTGTGTGTTCTTCCCAAACAACTCAATCTTGGTTTCATCTGTCCACAGTATATTTTGCCAGTATTGCTGTGGAACATCCAGGTGCTCTTTTAAAAACTTCAAACGTGCTGCAATATTTTTTTTGGACAGCAATGGCTTCCTCCGTGGTGTCCTCCCATGTACTCCATTCTTGTTTAATGTTTTCCTTATTGTAGATGTGTCAACAAAAATGTTAGCATGTGCCAGAGATTTCTGTAGGTCTTTAGCTGACACTCTGGGATTCTTCTTTACCTCATGCAGCATTCTGCGCTGTGCTCTTGCAGTCATTTTTACAGGACGACCATGCCTAGGGAGAGTAGCAACAGTGCTAAACTTTCTCCATTTGTAGACAGTCTGTCTTACTGTGGACACATGAACATCAAGGCTTTTGGAGATACTTTTGTAACCCTTTCCAGCTTCATGCAAGTCAACAATTCTTGATCGTAGGTCTTCTGAGAGCTCTTTTCTGCGAGGCATGGTTCACATCAGACAGTGCTTCTTGAAACCAGTAAACCCAAAACAGGTGTGTGTTTTTTAAGGGCAGGACAGCTGTCAGCAACACATCCAATATCATCACACTGATTGGAGTCAAGGTTGGCTCACTCCTGGCTCCAATTAGCTCTGGGAGAAGTCATTAAGCTAGGGCCTCACATACTTTTTCCTCCCTGCACTGTGAATTTTTAGATGTTATGTGCAATTAAACCATGGCAACATCTAATGTTTGTGTAGTATTATTTTCAGCAGACTGTGTTCTTCTATTGTTGTGACTTAAATGATGTTCAGAGCACATTTTATGCCCAATTCATGCAAAACTCCACGTAATCCCAAGGGGTTCACATACTTTTTCTTGCAACTGTATATGAATGCTTTGGGAGGAGAGATGGAGATAAGGGGAGAGTCCTTACAGGCCAATATAGTTTTAATTCACAAGGAAGATAAAGACCCATCTCAGTGTGCAAGTTATAGACCAATTGCGCTGTTAAATGTAGATACTAAACTATATGCAAAGGTTCTGGCAAATAGACTTAAGGTCTTGATGCCAGAATAGATACATGGAGATCAGGTGGGGTTTGTACCGGGAAGAGAGGGTAGAGATAATGGATTGAGATCATTGTTGCTCATACAGGAAGGTAAAAAGGGGAAAACCCCAGTAGTACTACTGTCGATCGATGCTGAGAAGGCATTTGATAGAGTGAGCTGGGGATTTATGATGGACACCCTGGAGGCGATGGGGCTGGGGGATAGAATGAGGAAGTGGATTAGAAACTTATATAAAGGGCCTACAGCCGCTATTATGGTTAATGGAAGAAGATCGGAGATTCTCAGAATGTCAAATGGAACAAGACAGGGTTGCCCTTTATCTCCATTGCTGTATGTCCTATCGTTGGAGCCACTTCTGTCTATGATAAGAAAGAACATAAATATAAAGGGAACAAAGATAGGAGATAGAGAACATAAGGTAGCGGCCTACGCTGATGATCTGATGTTCTATGTTGGAAATCCTCGGATATCACTTCCAAATTTAATGAAAATTTTGAAGGAATATGGGGAATTGTCAAATTTGAAAATTAATCCAACAAAAACTGAAATTTTAAATATCAACCTTAAAAATAGTGAAAAAGAAATAATACAGAAAGAATTCCCCTTTGTTTGGAGAGAGAAAGAATTAAAGTATCTCGGGATAAAACTGTCGGCTTCAATTAAAAATATGTACATAACTAACTATATTTCACTTTTAAATGAGATTAAGGAAGAGTTGAAGATTTTGGGGAGTGGAAATCTGTCTTGGATCGGTCGTATAAATCTGATTAAAATGATAATAGTGCCCAAAGTTTTATATAAATTCCAAATGATTCCAATTAAACTCCCAGAGGTCTTTTTTAAAACACTTAGAAAAATACTGTTGGGGTTTATATGGAGGAATAAAAAACCAAGAATACGTTATGATACTCTGACTAGAATAAAAGAGAGAGGTGGTTTAGGACTCCCAGATTTTAAGAGATATTATAAAGCGGTGATAATTGCGAGAATTTTTGACTGGACCCATAACCCAGGGAAAAGCTGGGTCAGAATTGAACCAAAGAAATGTAGTAGTATACATTTTGTTCAAAATAAATGAAGAAAAATTACTTATTTGAAAAATTTTATAACAGAAACTAAGAAAAACACATTTTTTTTTCGAAATTTTCGGTCTTTTTTCGTTTATAGTGCAAAAAAATAAAAAACCTAGTGGTGATTAAATGCCCCCAAAATAATGCTCTATTTGTGTGAAAAAAAGGACGAAAATTTTATATGGGTACAGTGTTGCATGACTGAGTAATTGTCATTCAAAGTGTGAGAGCGCTGAAAGCTGAAAATTGGCCTGGTAAGGAAGGGGGTATAAGTGCCCGGTAGGCAAGTGATTAAAAATGGCGTTTTTTTTATATCCGGTGAAACTGAAGTGATGAAATGCTCGTAGCTTCCGGTTTTTAGACTAAAGACAAAGCCATTCTGGTCTCCAATCAGCTCTATGGTCAGCTGGCTGAAATACCAGATGCATTCTCAGGTTCCCTGATGGCACGGGACTGCCTGAGAAAGTCATGGGAGGCAGTGGGGGGCATCTCCTCCCGATACTTAATACATAATAAGTACAATAAACAAGACAAAACGACTGGTATCTGTAGCAGCACAACAACGTTGCAAGGTTAGCTCATTTCTACTAATATGCTACATAAATCGGGTAAAATATAGTGAAGCTGATTTACTAAATTATTTGAAGATCTTTACACAATAAATTGTGTGAATATTTACTTCAACTATCCAATCATGTAAAAAGCAAAGACTTTTCTTTTTTTATTCTGCACCTGATTAGATACTTGATGTAAACTTGATGAAATGGCATAGGGTCCCCTTACAATCCAACCAGACCCTTATCCGAGCATGCAGCCTAGCAGACCAGAAAAGGGGGGGACTAGTATGTGGACCCACCTCCTGAGGCAACACACTCTCAACATGGGGAGGGGACAGGGTAAAGCACCTTGTCTCCATGATGTTGTGGGGGTTTGCAGGCACTTTACTTTATCAAGCCCCCCGTTATCAATAAGTGGGTCCCCAGAACCCAGCCCCCCATGTGAATGAGTATTGGATACATAGTGACCCTTGTTTGCATTCCTTTATTCAAAACATTTTAAAATGTCCCTGATGTATGTCCATTATCAATCACTATGAATGATATAAAAAAGGCTTCCTACAGACACACACCTCTCTTGTCATTTTCTCTGTGCTAAGTGACATTATGCTCCCCACTGCTGTTGAAGGTAATAAGGGGTGGGGTCCTCCAGTGACGCCATTGACCATAAATGGACATGTCCATATTTGATCAATTATGTTATAAGGGGGTGGGGGTCACCAGATGATGGCATTGATCATAAATGGACATGTCAATATACAGTTGTGCTCAAACGTTTGCATACCCTAGCAGAAAACGTGAAATTTTGGCATTGGTATTGAAAATACGAATGATTATGCCAAAAAACTGTCTTTTATTTAAGGATAGTGATCATATGAAGCCATTTATTATCTCATAGTTATTTGACTTACATCATAATGATAACAGAAATCACCCGAAAGGCCCTGATTAAAAGTTTACATACCCTGGAATGTTTGGCCTTGGTATAGACACACAAGGTGATACACACACGTTCAAGGAGTACAATATGACAATACTGGAACAAAAATGAGCTGCATGGTCGAGTTACCAGAAAGAAGCCTTTACTGCCAATTCAGCAAAAAAGCCTGGTTACAATATGTCTGGCAACACCTTGACATGCCTCACAAATTCTGGTATACTGTAATCTGGAGTGACGAGACCAAAATAAAGCTTTGTGGTCACAACCATAAGCGCTATGTTTGGAGAAGGGTCAACAAGGCCTATAGCGACAAGAACACCATCCCCGGTGTGAAGCATGGTGGTGGTTCATTGATGTTTTGAGGGTGTGAGCTCTAAAGGCACAGGGAATCTTGTGAAAATTGATGGCAAGATGAATGCAGTATGTTATCAGAAAATACTGGCAGACAATTTGCATTCTTCTCTTGGACTTACCAGCATGACAATGACAATGAGCACAAGGTCAAGTTGACCATCCAGTAGTTACAGCAGAAAAAAGTGAAGGTTCTGGTGTGGCCATCACAGTCTCCTGACTTTAACCACTTAAGGTTTACTGCTACAGGTTGGACTCCCTTTGCAAAATCAAGTATAGAAATGTGATCCGTGCTCCCGTCGTGTTCGCTGGTAGGGGCCCTGCACGCCTGCCAACCCAGCGGTGCCATGATTCGGTACAGCATCGATCAGTCAGCAGATTCAGGTCTGGATCTGCTGAGTGATCACTGCCCTATCAAAGATCTTCCTGTGCCTGTGTTTACATTACACAGGCACATGAAATGATGCAATATTTCCTCCCTGGAGCACATTTCTTTCCAAAGAGAGAAGAAAGCAGATCCACGTGAGTTAAAGCATTACACTTTTACAGTAAAAGCACGGGTATGTCACATTTAATCCCCTGATCACCTCCCAGTTAACTCCTTCACTGCCCTGTCACCAGTGTCATTAGTACAGTATGCAGATTTTTTTACTGATCGCTGTATTAGCGTCACAGGCGACTTCAGATAGCAGTAACGTCAGTTAGTGTCCCTCCCAGATAGCGTCAGATTGCCTGCCACTACATCAGTCATCACATTTAACCCTTTGATTGCCATGAACACGCTCACATATACAAAAAAAACCTCCATTTCTAGTATAGTGTCTGAACGGATCAATATCTTTAATCAGATCAGCACTATACTAGCGTTCACAATAGTATAGTGTCCCCAAAAATGCAGCATCAGCAGGATCAGCCCAGGCACCTGCCAGCACCTGTGTTTAGTCCCTATGCGTAACCCCCACCACCAACCCTGTTCTCCTCCAGCAAGTGCAGTGTCACTTGATACATTGCACAAAACTGCAGGGTTAGCAAGATTAGGCCTGATCACTGTCAGCACTAGCAGGTACTTTTTTTGGAGTGGTTCAAGCAGTTCCTGACAGTCAGGTGCTCTTATTCCTGCGAGTCACACTAGGTACCTGTAAATTTAGTGCCAAAAATGTCCAACAAAAGGAACTCTAGTGAAGAGGCCTACAGAATTCTGTCCATATCAGATGAGAGTGAAGGGGAAGCCTCACTGACAGAATCTTCCTCAGAATACAAACCTGTAAACAGCAACGGCACCCTGACAGATAGTTCAGACAATGGAGTCGAGGTACCTGCTAAGGTCAGGTGTACCCGACCCCATGCCCAGGTTGCTGAGGTGTCACAATTGCATGATAATTCTCATATGCAGCAAAGTGCCAGTACTAGTGCCACTCTAACTTTTGTTGAACTGGCGAGCCCAAACGGCCCAGTACATCCTGGCGAGTCCTATAAGTGCAGTACAAGTTGGTGCGGTGGCTAGCACAAGAAGTGTCCCACAGCCACCAAGAATTTTAACATAGGCCCGTAGAGCCCTTAGTGTCCTTCTGGATATGCTTGCAAATCCTGACTGGCAGCCTACAAATTCTGCAGCACCCATACTTCCCCCATTTACTGCCCAACCCAGGATTCAGGTGGAAATAGCAAAAGCAACTACTCCCCTTCATATTTTAGAACCGTTTTTCACGGATGATCTGTATGAATTGATTGTGGATCAAAGCAATTTATACAGACAACAATTTATTGCCGGCAACCCAAATTCAAACCTTGCCAGACCGTTTGCTAGGAAACCTATTACGGTTTCTGAATTTAAAGTGATTTTGGGCCTAACCCTCAACATGGGCATTACTAAAAAAAATGAATTGCGGTTGTATTGGTCCACAGACCCAATTCATCATATGCCAGTGTTCTCTGCTGCCATGGACAGGCATAGAGATGATAATATAATGCAATTTATGCATTTCAATGACAATACACTCTTTTGTCCTCGGGGTGACCCTGAATTGCTCCACAAAATTTGTAAATCGCCTTAACCAGAAATGTGCTGATGTGTATAATCCCCAACAAAACATCTGCATTGATGAGTCCCACATTAATTTTTCTGGCCCCCTTGCATTCAATTTATCCCCAGCAAGCGTGCCAGATATGGGCTCAAAATGTATAAGATATGTAAATGGGCTACAGGCTATACATGTAATGTTCAGATTTACGAGGGAAAAGATAGTCATGTGGAGCCCCCCGGATGCCCAGACTACATTGGGAACAGTGGAAGCTTGGGACTTGGTGTCACCCTTTTTCCATATGGGGTACCACTTATACGTGGACAATTTTTATACACGCATGCACCTATTTAGAAATTTGTATAATCTTGGAATTGGCGCAAGTGGCACCATGCGACCTAATCGCTGGGGCTTTCCCCAACGGTTTGTAAATACCCATCTTAGAAAAGGGGAGAAAGCCTGCCTGAAAAACGATCAGTTGCTCGCAGTGAAGTGGAAGGACAAACGGGATGTTTTCATTCTGCCTTCCATTCACACAGAGATGACCATCCAAATTTTCACTGCAGCTGGCGTTGTTGAGAAGCCCCTTTGTGTCCATGACTATAACCTTAACATGGGAGGAGTGGACTTCAATGACCAGATGATAAAGCTGTACTAAATTTTCCGAAAAGCCATATACTGGTACAAAAAAGTGTTTGTATATTTATTTCAATTGGCTCTGTACAACACTTTTGAGCTATACAAAGCAACTGGAAGAAGTGGATCCATCCTAAAATTCCAGGAATAGATCATCACAGCTCTTTTGTATCCAGGAGGTGCTGTGGCTCAAACCCCCAACCCAGATGCAGTGAGCCGGCTGCTTGAGAGGCATTTTCCTGATGCCATTCCTGGTACCCCAACCCAAACATCACCCCAAAAAAGATGTTGTGTCTGTAGTAGACATGGAATTAGGCGCGACACCTGCTTTTTTTTGTCCCTCCTGTCCTGTCCAACCTGGTCTCTGTCTCAAGGACTGTTTCCGTCGCTACCATACACTAGTGGACTATTAGTATAGGGTACAGAACGGCACAGTCTAGGGCACATATATACACAGGGTCTCGAAAGATGTTAGGTAGTCAGGAAACTGGCATTTTCAGAGACCCAAATATCTGCTTTTTACAGTTTAAAAAATGAAATGTAAAATACATACAAAATAAAAAAGTAAAAAAAATACTGTAGTTGTTTTATTGAGTTATTGTTTTATTGTTAAACATTGCTGTGTTCTTTGCAGGAATGCCATTTAGCTGCAGCACCGATCTGTTTATTCTGACAGCAATAGGGTCTTGCTCTCAGAATGTACATAAGTGTGTGCAGCGCTGTTGGATGAGATTTTTAATTTGCAGTTAAAAAATAATATATATACCCAAGCATGGGGGCCTGGGGTGGTCAGTGGTTGGATCGCCCCTATGCTTCGGGGGTTGTTTTTGTTGAGTTACTGTTTTATTGTTAACCACTTCTATTTACTTTGCAGGAATGCCATTCAGCTGCAGCACCGATCTGTTTATTCTGACAGCAACAGGGTCTTGCTCTCAGAATATATGTACAGTAAGTAAGTGTGTGCAGCACTGTTGGATGAGAATTTTCATTTCATTTTCAGAGTTAAATAGAACATATATGCCCAAGCATGGCATGGTCAGTAGGTGGATCACTTCTGCATATATTTCAAAACATTTTTTTGGCAGAGATTTCTTCATCCACATCAATCAATGTGAATAGAGGAATCTGTTAGGTTTGTTTTTATTTGTTCAGCTCACGAGCTGAATGAAAGAAAAAGAACATTTCATTTATGCCCACTATTAGAAATGGGTGGATGCAGGGTGTTATATTCTAAGAGTGGGCATACCACACATTTTTTTCTGGCAAATATTTCTTCTCTTTTTTTCATTCAGCCCACAGGCTGAATAAAAAAAAAGATATATGCTCAACAAGCAACAACAACATACTGGTACATCAGTGGACATTGAGTGGTTATATCAGAATGATGCCTGCAGCTGCCCCCCCATGCGTGCATGCAATGGCGTACCGTACGCAAATGTTGGCCTCATGTTGGTATGTAGACAGCGGTTGCACCATGCATGTGCGGTATCGCCACCAACGTGTAAAGGCTTTTAAAGCGTCACCTATGGATATTAAAAATGTATGCAGTTTGTCGCCATTGCACGGGGCATGTGCAATTTTAAAGCATGTCATGTTTGGTATCTATTTACTCAACATACCATCATCTTTTATATTTTATCAAATAATTGGGCAATATATTGTGTTTTTAAAGGGCTTTATTTCCTTATATCACTTCCTGACTACCTATCACAGTTTCAGAGGCCCTGAAATGCCAGAATAGTACACACCCACCACCCCCCCTTCCCAAAAAAACCCTTTTTGGAAAGTAGACACCCCAAGAAATTTGATAAGAGGCATGGTGAGTATTTTACAGATCTCGTTTGTTGCCACAAATTTTTGGAAAATGAAGAAAGAAAATAAAATCTTATTTATTTCTTTTCTTTATTTTAAAATTTCAAAACCTTGCAAGAAAAAATTATATTTGCAAAATGCTCACCATGCTTCTTACTAAATTCCTTGGGGTGTCTACTTTCCAAAAAGGGGTTATTTGGGGGGGGGGGGGGGTTGTGTTATTCTGAAACTGTGTTAGGAAGTCAAGAAGTGCAATGAGGAAATAAGGCCCTTTAAAAGCCTGGAAGTGCTTATTGAATTTTGGGGTCTTGCACACGGCTAGACTGCCGAAAAGTCTCTCACATGTGATATCCCCATACTCGGGAGAAGTGAAGTCAGGAAGTGAAATGAGAAAGTTAAGCACCTTCAGGCTTTCAAAGTGGTCATTGGATTTTGGGCTCCTGTATGTGGCTAGGCTCCCAAAAAGTCTCACACATGATGTATCCCAATACTTGGTAGAAGTAGCAAAATGTATTTTGGGGTGTAATTCCACATATACCTATGACAGGTGTGAGCAATAAATAATTTAAGTGGCAACTTTTTGTAAAAGAAAAATACAAATTTTCCAAAAACTTGTTTTAAAAAAAAAGTATTCCATTGACTCATCACGCCTCTCAGCAAATAGTCTGGAGTGTTTACTTTCCGCAAAGGGGTAATTTGTTGGGGGGATTGTGCTATGTTGGTTTTTCAGAGCCTCTGAAACTGTGATAGGTAGTGAGGAAGTGAAATGAGGAATTTATGCACCATAAGGCTTTCAAAGTGGTCATTGTATTTCGGGCTCCTGTATACGGCTCCCAAACAGTCTCACACATGTGGTATCCCCATACTCAAGAGAAGTAGCAGAATATATTTTGGGGTGTAATTCCACATATACCCATGGCATATACCATTTATATGACAACTTTTTGTAAAAAAAAATGTTATTTTTCAAAAACTTGTGTAAAACATTTTTTTTATATGGACTCTAAACAGATAGCTTAGGGTGTCTACTTTCCAAAAAGGGGTAATTTGGGGGTGTTTGTACTGTCCTGGCATTTTAGCACCTCAAGAAATGTGATAGGCAGTAAGAAAGTAAAAGCTGTGTAAATTCCAGTATCCATACCATAGTTTGTAGATCAAATATCACCAAAAGAAAGCTTTATTTGTGGGAAAAAAATTACATGAATTTCATTTATGTACAGCATTGCATGACCGCGCAATTGTCAGTTAAACCAGCACAGCGCCATATAGCAAGAAATTGCATACATTGCAGTATCTATACCATAGTTTGCATGCGCTATAACTTTCACATAAACCAATTAATATACATGTATTGGGATTTTTTTTTAACAAATACATGTAGCAGAATACATTTATGACTAACTTTGAGTTTACTATATATTTATTATAACCAAAAGTAGAAGATATAGGGGGGGGGTTTTTCACAATTTTTTGTATGTTTTTGTTTATAGCGCAAAAAAATAAAAAACCCAGAGGTGATCAACTACCACCAAAAGAAAGCTCTATTTGTAAGCAAAATGACATACATTTTGTTTATGTACAGCATTGCATGACCACGCAATTGTCAGTTAAACCAGCACAGCACCATATAGCAAAAAATGGCGTAAATTCCAGTATCTATATCATAGTTTGTAGACACTATAACTTTCACACACACCAATTAATATATACACGTATTAGGATTTTTCTTTACCAAAGACATGTAGCAGAATACATTTAGCCTGATTGTATGACTAACATTGAGTTTACTATATAGTTTAAAAAAATATTTTCTAAATTGTTGGTCTTTTTTTTGTTTATAGCGCAAAAAATACAAAAAACCCAAAAGTACAACCAAAAGTAATCTCTATTTATGTTAAAAAAAGAACATAAATTTAATTTTGGTACAGCATTGCATGACCACGCAATTATTAGTTGAAATAGCAGAGCGCCAAAAACCAAAAAATGGCCTGGTCGAGAAGGGGGTGAATATTCCGGAGGGCAAGTGGTTAATATCATCGAGCCACTCTGGGGAGATCTCGAACCTGCTGTTCATGCAAGACAACCAGACTTTGCATGACCTGGGGAGATTTTGCCAAGACAAATGTACAGCTATACCACTTGCAAGAATTAAGGGCATCATGGATAATTACAAAAGACTGCATGCTGTCATTGTTGCTGTTTCCCCTTGCTGTTATAGCTCCAGGGCTCAGGAAAGTCATTTTCTTAAACTTTGAAAGACTGGAAAAAGCATCCTTTTTACTACACAAATCTGAAGCATTGTATTCAACATAGGTGTCTTATTGAGTTAAAAAGCCTGTGGATTCTGCCAAGTCAGCAAGTGGCCATGTTGTCTGTACTGAGTGATTACAATGATTCTATAGTATGTTATTGCATATATTGGTCTTTGAAACAGAACAGTAAAGAACACAGATTTCCAAAGATTTCTACATACTCTGCTTTATCTGCTGTTACGTTTTACCTAGCCTCACAAAGCACATAGTCTCTTTCTGCAATCTGAATGAGCTCATCCCACATTATGGACTCTGAGATCTATGTACAAATAACAAATGAGGAAGCAAATGTGGATCATATTTCAATCTACTGTATTACTTTCATGTGTCTGTTATCTCTCATTAAAACCAAAATTTTCTACGGTTTGCAAAGCTGTCTATGCATTAAAGTTTTCTGTGTATTGAATTGCTTGTGGAACTACAAGAACCATAGATTTTATAATTACACCTGTTTCAGGAAATGCTTTTCTGTAGTAGACTGCATAACTTGTGTCTGCACACAGATATAGCTACACTGCTCACATTATAGCTACACACTTCACATCATGTCTCAGCAAGGATCTGTACATTTAATAGAGTTAGATCCTCAAGATAACTCTGATTTGCAACAGGTAAAGATATCTGTTCAAATGCACAGTGAAGCTTAAAAAGAATTATGAAACATACAATGCAGAAATGACTGATAATCTATCTGATCTGAAGACTAAGACAATGCAATACATAACTGCAGCTGCTGAAACATGCTGGTGCAGAACAACTAAGCGTCTCTTGCAAGGCCTAAAAAACTACAAAAGCTATATAGCTAAACTATTTTTTTTTACTAGGTATCAAAACAAAAGAGTCTCTGCAGGGTTAAATAACTTTGTTTCTCTTAAATAGTGATGGGTTTCATGTTCGAGTCAAACATAAGGCTGAACACACGAACGGTAAGGGCATTCGGTGGGCTGTTCGCCACCATGCCCCACAGTGCACTGAGCCTTGACAGTGCAATGTGATTGGCCAAAGCAATGCTTTGGCCAATCACAGCGCCTGATGATGTCAAAAGGGGGTGGGGTAACCCCACCCCCTTGTGACATCATCACAGTATTTAAGAACTGTCATCCCATCAGACAGTGGGAGCCAGCATCGAGAGCGGAGCGGTTTTTTTTTTTTCTTTTTTCGGGTTGGTGTCAGGGCAGGAGCCAAGGAATGGACAGGCAGGCCTAACAATGTAACGCACTGGCTGATGACAACCACCACCCACAGACTGAAGTCCCTCAGGGCGCGGAGTCTAAGTCCCAGGCTGCCCTTCACCAGGGCCCCTGATGGTGGGGATGGACTTGACGCAGCCAGGAACCAGGTCGCGGCCCCCGAGACACCTCAGCTGCGGTAATGGCCGCCGCCAATGGCGTGTAGCTGGTGGAAGAAACAAAAGAGTAGTCAGACAAGCCGGGGTCAACAACAACAGGACAAAACAGTACAGGACAGCAGACGAGAATCACAGGTCACAAGCCGGGTTCAGCAACAGAGGGTAAGATCAAAGGAGAATACAAAGAATAGTCAAGTCACAAGCCGAATCAGAATACCAGGAGAGTCACAAGAGTCAGAACAGAGTAATAGTAACACAAAGACACAAGACACAAGTGCAAAGAGCATGTGCGGGCCACAGGCTTATATGTCATCAGCCACGCCCCTCTGGGGGGTGGACCTCAGAGACCTGAAGGCATAAAAAGGATTCCCATCATGCACAGCAGAATCCAAGATGGACGCCAGCACATGGAGTAACATAACCTCAGGGAAAAGGTAGGACCTTGACAGTACCTCCTCCTCAAGGGCCCCTCCCCCTCCGCGGCTCAACAAAAGGTTTCTGAGGAAAGCGGGTATGAAAAGCGCGGAGGAGGGCGGGAGCATGGACATCCGCGGAAGGAACCCAGGAACGCTCCTCAGGACCATAACCGCGCCAATGAACCAGGAACTGTAATCGACCGCGCACCAATCGAGAGTCCAGGATCCGGCTCACCTCATACTCCTCATGACCGTCAACCCGGACAGGACGGGGCCGAGGCAGAGAGGTAGTGAAGCGATTGCAGATCAGAGGTTTCAACAGGGAAACATGAAAGATATTGGAGATCCTCATCCCAGACGGAAGGGCAAGGGCATAGGCCACTGGATTCACTTTGCGGAGAATGCGGAAAGGACCGACAAAACGAGGAGCTAGTTTGGGTGTGGGCACCCAAAGATTGAGGTTGCGAGTAGACAACCACACCCGATCGCCGACCTGGTATGAAGGAGCGGGCAACCGTCTGCGATCAGCCTGGAACTTTTGGCGCTGAGCTGAGTCCCTCAAGGCCCTCTGGATCTGCCCCCATGAAGAACGCAGGGCAGCAAGATGGTTCTCCACAGCCGGAATGTCCTGTGGTGAGAACCTCTCAGGTAATACTGCGGGTTGGAACCCATAGTTGGCCATGAAGGGCGACATCCCGGAGGAGGAGTTGACCGCCGAGTTCCTGGCAAACTCTGCCCAAGGCAGGAGATCGGCCCAATCGTCCTGATGGTCTGAAATATAACATCAAAGGAATTGTTCTAAGGCCTGATTGGAACGCTCCGCAGCCCCATTGGACTGCGGGTGGTAGGCTGAGGAAAAGGAGAGACTAATACCCAACTGGGAGCAGAAGGCGCGCCAGAATCTGGACACGATGTCAGGGATCTCCTTGATCCCTGCCGCGATGGTCCCGGCGCAGGCGCAGTGCACCGCCCTGTGCAGGGACACGGGCACTAGATCCGGGCCGGCCGCGGCGTTCGAGTTCGCGCATGCGCAGTAGAAGCCGCGGCCGCCCGCTGGGCACCAATGCCAGCGCAGGGCGGGATATTTAAATGGCCCTGAGCTGTCATTCAGTGCCTTCTGGTCTTCCCTGCATCCTGTGAACCTGTGAACCTGTACCTTTGTAAGTTTTGACCCGGATTGTACCTGACCTTGCTTTTTTCTCCTATTCTGACCCTTGCTTTGCCTGACCTCTCTCTTGAATGCCCCTGATTGGATTTGACCTGCTGTTGCTGACCTGGCGTGTGACCCGACCATTCTATGCCCGCTGCCTTGTACCTTGCCGTCCTCTCTGTTACCGACCCGGCCCGTCTGACCTTGCTCATCCATCCCTTGCAGTGGGGTCTTCTGACCTCCTCACATCAGACTCTTCCCCGTGGGAGCCCTTGGCGCATACCACTACCACTGACGGACGCACCCAGTAGCCACGACCTGGTCTCGGAGGGCTCCAAGTCCATCCCCACCATCAGGGGCCCTGGTGAACAAGCACCCTGGGACTTAGATTCCGTGCGCTGGGGGCGCCCATTCAGTGGAGTGCTAGTGGTACCGCCAGGAGGTCCCTTACACAGGAACTGACTCCCGCGGTCCGAGACAATCACCTTAGGCAACCCATGCAGGCGAAAAATCTCCCTGGAAAAGACCGTGGCCAGTTCTTGCGCTGTTGGTAATTTCCTGAGTGGAATGCAATGGCACATCTTGGAAAACCGATCGACGATCATGAGGATGACCGTATGACCCCGAGACACCGGGAGGTCTACAATAAAGTCCATACCTAGGTGTGACCAAGGACGCTCCCCATTGGGAATGGGTTGCAGAAGACCCAAAGGGAGATGCCGTGGAGACTTATTCTGGGCACAGATCGAACATGCCGCTACATAAGAGGCAATGTCGGCACGGAGGGTTGGCCACCAGAATAAGCGAGAGACGACCCAACACAGCTGGTTCTTCCCCGGATGCCCGGCAGTTTTGGCGTTATGGTAGGTACGCAGCAGGCGGGTGCGCAATCCCTCGGGTACAAAACATCTACCCTCCGGCTTCCCGGGGGGTGCATCAGATTGAGCCGCCAAAATCTGCTCCCCAAGAGGAGAGGTCAGACTGGTGCGAATGGCAGCCAGGATCTGATCTGGAGGAATAACTGAGATTGGATCAGAGTCTTCCCTGGACAACTCAGAGTATTGCCGTGATAACGCATCAGCCCTGACATTCTTGGAACCAGGCAAATATGAAACCACATAGTTGAAGCGTGACAAGAACAGAGCCCATCTGGCCTGGCGGGGTGTCAATCTTTTGGCCTCCGAAAGATAAGTCAGGTTCTTATGATCGGTAAGAATGAGGACCGGAACCGCGGAGCCCTCGAGCAGGTGTCTCCATTCCTTGAGAGCCAGAATGATTGCCAACAACTCCCTATCTCCAATCTGGTAGTTGCACTCTGCAGAGGAAAGCTTCCTGGAGTAGAACCCACAGGGAAGTAGGGGTCCATCGGGCGACCGACGTTGAGACAGGAGAGCGCCTACTCCCGTCTCGGATGCATCAACCTCAAGGACGAAGGGCAATCCAGGATTGGGATGAGACAGTATCGGAGCCGACGCGAAGGCGGATTTCAGAGCCTCGAACGCTACGATGGCCTCGGGTGGCCACTCGTGAGGATTACTGCCCTTCTTGGTTAGGTCTGAGAGAGGCTTTGCCAGCGTGGAGAACTTCCGATAGTAGTTGGCAAAACCCAAAAAGCACTGAATGGGCCGAAGACCATTGGGACGAGGCCACTGCAGAACCACCGAAACCTTCTGAGGGTCCATGGAGAATCCCTCCGCAGAAATGATGTAGCCTAAAAAGGCAACTTGAGATCGATGGAATTCGCACTTCTCAAGTTTACAAAAAAGTTCGTTCTCACGTAATCGTTGCAGCACCTGCTTGACATCCTGGATATGGGACTCCATGGAGGCAGAGTAAACCAGGATGTCATCCAAGTAAACTACCACGCACTGCTGCAACAAGTCACGAAGGACATCATTTATGAATTCCTGAAAAACTGCGGGCGCGTTACACAACCCGAAGGGCATCACCAGGTATTCGTAGTGACCGGTTCTGGTGTTAAACGCGGTCATCCACTCATCCCCCTGTTTGATCCGTACGAGGTTGTACGCCGCCCTAAGGTCAAGTTTGGTAAAGACTGTTGCCCCCTTAAGGCGGTCGAATAACTCAGTAATCAAGGGAATCGGGTAGGCATTCTTAGTGGTGATTCGATTAAGACCCCTATAATCAATGCAAGGCCTCAATTCACCACCCTTCTTCTTTACAAAGAAAAATCCCGCTCCTGCTGGGGAAGTAGACTTACGAATGTGCCCCCGGGAAAGCGCATCCGCAACGTATTCCTCCATGGCCTTATTCTCCGCAACCGAGAAAGGATATACCCTGCCACGCGGAGGAGTGGCACCGGGTTGCAAGGATATGGCGCAGTCGTAAGGACGATGAGCAGGTAAGGCACCAGCGCGTACCTTATCAAACACGTCCTGGTACTCCCCATAATCAGAGGGCAACGCAGAGTCCGAGGAGGCACACAACACCTTAACCGGCCCACGGATGCCCCCGGCCCCACACTGTGGAGACCACGAGAGAATCTCGGCTGTTTGCCAATTGAAGGTTGGATTGTGCATCTGGAGCCAGGGATACCCCAAAACCACCGAAGAGTGCGGAGAAGAAATCACCTGGAAACAGGCCAACTCCCTGTGGACAGCCCCAATAGCTACTTCCACTGGCACAGTCTCGTGGGTAACCTGCGGTGGTTGCAGGGGCCTGCCATCTATCGCCTCGAGAACCAATGGGGTAACTCGAGCCTGCAGGGGAATGGAGTGCTGGGCAGCAAACGAGCTGTCCATAAACAACCCGCTGGCCCCAGAATCTACCAACGCCTGGGCCGTCACCGAGCCCTCCACCCAAGAGAGGACAACGGTGATCAGTGGCTTATCTCTGCGGAACGCCGGGGACGAGGAGACTCCACCCAAGATCTGTCCCCGACAGGATCTCAGGTGCGAGCGTTTCCCGGACGGACCGGACAGGAGTGCCGAAAGTGCCCACCAAGACCACAGTACAGGCAGCGACCCTCCCGACGCCGAGCGGCCCGCTCCCCCTCGGAAAGGCAAGCAAACCCCAGCTGCATGGGCTCACCACCAGACAATCCATCCCCAGGAGGCGTGGGAGGAGAGGGAGGAACGGGTGGGACAGAAAACGCAGGTGCCAGTCGATTGGAAGGCCTCCGCAGGCGTTCCTTGAGTGAAGGCCTCTCCCTGAGCCTGGTGTCAATCAGGATCAGGAAAGAGATGAGCTCCTCCAACACCACAGGCAGTTCCTTAGCTGCAATCTCGTCCTTCAGTGTGTCAGAAAGACCATGGGAAAACGCAGCCACCAGAGCCTCATTGTTCCAACCGACCTCTGCCGCCAGGGTACGAAACTCTATGGCGTACTCGGCCACGGTCCATGAACCCTGATGCATGGTCATGAGCAGCTTGGCCGCCGAGGCGGAACGAGCCGGTACATCGAATACCCTACGGAAGGCATCGACAAAACCGGAAAAATCTTGAATCACCGGGTCGTTCCTCTCCCATAAGGGATTTGCCCAGGCCAAGGCCTTGTCTGAGAGTACTGAAATTAGGAACCCAACCTTTGACCTCTCAGACGGGAAGGCGTGGGGTATTAATTCAAAATAAATACCCACCTGGTTGAGGAACCGGCGACACTGACTCGGCTCACCCCCAAAGCGCTGTGGAAGAGGGGCAGAGCCAGTCATACCTCTGGGTGCCGCTGATGCAGCCACCGAGGTGGTGGACGCAATAGGTGGAGAAGCAGCGGGAGAGACCACCGGAGTGACTACCGGCCTAATAGCACCAGGAGCAAGGTGTGCAGTGCGTGCAAGCAGAGTTTGCAGCGCCTGAGCGAACTGATCCAACAGGTGATCCTGTTGATCGAGTCTGGCGACTAGCATAGGGAGCGAAGGCGTGCCTGCACCGTCAGGGTTCATGGCACTTGTGTAATGTCAGGGCAGGAGCCGAGGAACGGACAGGCAGGCCTAACAATGTAACGCACTGGCTGACGACAACCACCACCCACAGACCAAAGTCCCTCAGGGCGCGGAGTCTAAGTCCCAGGCTGCCCTTCACCAGGGCCCCTGATGGTGGGGATGGACTTGACGCAGCCAGGAACCAGGTCGTGGCCCCCGAGACACCTCAGCTGCGGTAATGGCCGCCGCCAATGGCGTGTAGCTGGTGGAAGAAACAAAAGAGTAGTCAGACAAGCCGGGGTCAACAACAACAGGACAAAACAGTACAGGACAGCAGACGAGAATCACAGGTCACAAGCTGGGTTCAGCAACAGAGGGTAAGATCAAAGGAGAATACAAAGAATAGTCAAGTCACAAGCCGAATCAGAATACCAGGAGAGTCACGAGAGTCAGAACAGAGTAATAGTAACACAAAGACACAAGACACAAGTGCAAAGAGCATGTGCGGGCCACAGGCTTATATGTCATCAGCCACGCCCCTCTGGGGGGTGGACCTCAGAGACCTGAAGGCATAAAAAGGATTCCCATCATGCACAGCAGAATCCAAGATGGACTCCAGCACATGGAGTAACATAACCTCAGGGAAAAGGTAGGACCTTGACAGTTGGTGACTGCAGTGGGCATTGTGATTGACATTGGATCTACGTCAGGGGACATCTTTTTAATATTTGTTTTTAATAAAGGACTTGTCAAAGACTGTCTCCTGTCATTTTTTACTACACTTTTTTTTGTGAATGGGTACTGCATACTAATTCACAGATTTCGATAATCCTCTCACCTGCAGATCCCCTCAACCACCAGCCAGGGTTGTGGGGAAGAGGCCATTGTACCCATCAACATAGGGATACGTTACTCTGGTGGTGGGAACCCCCTCTGCCCCAAGGAACCCCCCATGTTGAGGGTATGTGGCCTGGTATGGTTCAGGAGGGGGGGCGCTCGCTCATCCCCCCTCTTTCCTGACCTACCAGGCTTCATGCTCGGATACAGGTCTAGTATGGATTTTGGGGGGTTCATTTAAAAAATGTTGGCATGGGGTTCACCTCAAAATCCATACCAGACCTGAAGGGCTTGGTATGGACGAGAGGGGGGATCCTATGGTGTTTTTTTTTTTTAAATTGAAGGGGAACCCCACTGACAGCTGAAACATTAAAGAATGTTTCACTACTAAAATACCATATGACTTAATAATAAAACTCATACAGTATTTTAGTAGCTGAGCGGTATCTTAGTGCATACTCAAATGCCTTAAGATACTGCTCAGTAAATTGTCCCTGTACCGAACAGGGGGGTGTTCGGCCCACCACTACTCTTAAACGATAAGTTCACCTTTCTACAAAAAAGTAATAAATGCACTTTTTTAGCATGTAAAAAAAAACCTGTATTTGTTTTCTGTGTTAGGAGCCTGAAAAGCATTGCACAAAGGGATCAGTCATGCCATGCCATGCAGGTTTCCTGCACACTGTCAGTGTATCTGCTTGCTCATACATCACGTACGGACAAGCTGATACTTGCTGACAGGAAGACTCAATGACCTACCACAGCTCTCCACAATGCCATGGTAGTTCATTGAGGACTACAAGCTGACAGCCGCTAAGGCTGTCGGGACTTGTAGTCCATTTATTCACAGAACACTGTGAATAAATGACGCAACTATGTGGGTGGAACCATGCTGTTCTTGAAATCTGAAAGCTCATACGGGTAACTTCTCCCTGTACTTCTGTCACAGGGAGGGGGGGTCAGCAGGCTGTGGCTAAAAACAGGTGGAACATGTGACATATTCCAAAATGTAAACGTACCCTTTAATGAACAAAACCACATTGCATTTTTTGGGGACAAGTCACTGGTATACACCAAGATATCACAAATGCGTGAAACTGCATCCTGTCACACTTCAAAAACTAAACCACTTTGAAAAATCTTTTCAAACACTAATATGCTCACAGCAGTCATTACTAAGTAGTCAACTTAGTAGTAGTAGCAGTCAACTTCATAATCGTAACAGCCTGTGATGAAGCAGATGAAGCAAAAGCATGAGCAGACTGCATTAAGAGGAAAGTAGCCATTAAAGCATATGCAGTCTAAGCCCAGGTATAGGCAAAAACACAAACTGCTCAAACTCATGCACAGGTGAAAACTTCCCAAGCTTATTCACAGGCAGATACACCAACTGTTCAGGAAGAAACACAAGCTCTCTAGATACAAACATGGGCAGAAGCAGGAGCTATCCAAGCCTGAGTGCTGGAATAGGCTGAAGCTGCCAAAACATGAGTGCAAGCAAAGGTGGAAGCTGCCCAGACATTAGTGCCAGCAGAAACAGAAACAGCTCATGCAGAAGCATAGCTTAATGTTCAGAAGCAAAGGAAGAGATGACCAGAAGGAAAGAAAGGAAGTAGCAGCCTTAACTAAGTTCAGAAATAGTTCATTACCCTATCTTGACAACCTCCAAAGACAGACCTTGCAGTTTGCCCTAAGCCAAAACAATGACAGCACAATTGCACTGAGCACTTTATATATACTGTACATTAATCTACAGTGCATTCACAGCAGGAGAAGCAGCAGAAACCAATTTCACAGGTCACCATGGTGCAATGGACACCTCTCTACCCCCCAAGTTACTAACATCTTATGCAGCAGCTCATGTACATATACCTTTCTGAGCCCAGCCCACCAAATTGCTTAAAACCTCCTGAAATGTATTACATGGTTCTTGAGACCCACACCACAAGACCTCTGAATGTCAAGCCTTCGCCTGGACTGAACCCATCTCTCATTTCATTATTTCCTCCAACACCTAAACCTCAGGTATTAAATATTGCCATATGTAGCAATGATGAAGGAGCATCTGTCACAGCAGACCTTGCTAAGTACATGACAAGCAGAGAACTTAATAATACTGGCCTTATGAAGTATGACAATCACCCAGAGATTAACAGGATCTGAAAGTTCACATTCAAGTCAGTGGTCTAGAACTTTAGCATCCCACCTATGCAAGAACCTAATCTACTGATCAGATGGTTCACATCTACCAAGTCTTAATTACCTAGACACGGCACATGGTGTAAACCCAGTTGTAGCAAAATTGCCATACAATATTTGGGAAAATGGGCAACAGTGGGTTCAAGGTATAAGGAGTAACATTAACACTCCTTTTCACCTTTCAATCACCTGCATGAAATTAATCAAAGACTTATACATATCTAATAATGATTCAAGCTTCCCAATTCTGTAATTAAGCATCCCTAACCTCTCAACAACAAGAAAAGGATACCTAACCTAACCAATAAAAATAAGGACTCTGCAAAGGTTTTCTCCATTGTAAAGACAGTAGATACACACACAATCAGCTGTGCAAATGAAGAAAGGTTAAAGAACCCAAACTCTTATTTTTTTCAACTACAATGAATACCACCATCTCAGAAGGTTAATGTTCAAGAGAAAACACTTTGAAGAATGCAAAAAATTTCTTAGAAACCATGATATTTGCTGCAGATATTGTGCATCTACAGAGCACTTTGCCAGAGACTGAAAAGCTACAGTTACATGCTCAGACTGTGAATGAGAGACACCCATTACTCTTACACTGAGTACTCTTTAAATAGGACTCTTTATACACTTAACACCTTACAACCACATCAGATTATGCCATGAGAGCCATTATCAGTCACTTTTAACAATTATATATAAATAGAGTGGACTACATTATAAAGAACTTTCAGAGAAAACCAATGCCAAAATATGTTAGTTAAATGTGTTTCCTTGAGGGCAACCAAAGAAAGCCACCAGAAAGTATACTGCTTTAGACTACTAAATCAGTCAATAATTTGCCATTTTACAATTCGTTGACAGATTTAATGTCAATGCTGCACATACAGTATGTCATGGCATATTAAAAATAAAAAGAAGAATTGCCCTTGCTGCACAGTTCATTATTTCAGACATCAAAGGAAGTGAAGAAATTCATTTTCCTGCACTCACTGCAATCAAATGCCTAATGAAAGAGAGGAGATCCCTACACTAGAAGATGCATGCCATGGATTCTTTATTGATTTGACTGGTTGCATCCCACTACTTGACAACAATGTCAAAATCGTGCTTCTGCTGGGAAAAGACATCTGAAGAGTGCACAAAATACATGAACACTTCATTGGATGTGTACATGTCTAAAACATTTGTTAAGAGAATTGAAAACACCCCTTTGAGCTCTCACAACAAATGCTAAAGGACATCAAAGAATCATCTTACTACAGTGTCTCTGAAACAACATCTCAAACTGCTACTCGATGCAACTGAAATTTCAACAGGTTGCCAGGAATCTACTAATACTGAAATTCGGAATAATCACACAGATATTCACCAGTCCGTAGCCCTTGCACTCAGTATACAGCACGAACCTCCCTGCTTATTAAATAACCCCCCAAAAAACTATTTACTAAACATCATACATAGAGTGCAGTCTTGTGGTCATCCCTATTTCGTCATTGACAAAAAAGGGGCATATACAGTATAAATTCAATAATCAAAACTAAAAACAGATATTTTATCACAAACAATTAAAGTGATTGTTATCCAATAAAGTGCAAAATGCAAACTCAAAATATCAACGTTCTGCTTGCTAAATATGTCCAGACAACACTCCTGGTGCAAATTCAAGCAAGAAATATCTTTCATAAAGTGCATATCCTTGATCACAATCCTTCTTCTTTTCTTCCACATTAAACCACTTGCCCTCTGTCAGATTTACCCCCCTTAACCACTTGCCTACCAGGCACTAATACCTCCTTTCTGCCCAGGCCAATTTTCAGCTTTCAACGCTGTCGACTTTGAATGATAATTGTGCGATCATGCAATACTGTACCCACATGACATTTTTAGCATTTTTTTTCACAAAAATAGAGCTTTATTTTTGTGGTATTTGATCACCTATGGGTTTTTAATTTTTTTATTTTTTTTATACAAACAAAAAAAAAACTGATATTTTTTTTCCGGTAATAAATTTATAGTAATGTCAAAGTTAGTATAAATTTAGGCCAAAATGTATTCTGCTACATGTCTTTGGTAAAAAAAACTTCTAATACATGTATATTAATTGGTTTGTGTAAAAGTTATAGCATCTACAAACTATGGTAAATCTATTGGAATTTACACATTTTTTACTTTCTGACTGCCTATCACTTTTCTTAAGGTGCTAAAATGCCAGGGCATTACAAAACCCCCCAAATGATCCTTTTTTGGAAAGTAGACACCCCAAGCAATTTGCTGAGAGGCATGTTGAGTCCATGGAACATTTTATTTTTTGTCACAAATTTTTGGAAAATGACATTTTTCTTACACAAAGTTGTCACTTTGCCATGGGTGTATGTGGAATAACACCCCAAAGCACATTCAGCTACTTCTCTTGAGTATGGGGATACCACATGTGAGAGACTTTTTGGCAGCCTAACCACATACACACCCCCAAAATCCAATGACCACCTCCAGGCTTTTAAAGGGCATATTTTCTCATGTCACTACCTCACTACCTATCACAGTTTCGGAGGCCCTAAAATGTCAGGATAGTACAAACACCCCCCAAATGATCCCTTTTTGGACAGTAGACACCTCAAGGTATTTTATCAGAGGCATGGTGAGTATTTTCCAGATATAATTTTTTTCACTGGGTCTTAAAAAAGAATAAAAGAAAAAACACATTTTTCGTTTTCTCTTTCTTCATTTTCCAAAAAAACTTGTGGCGACAAATGAGATCTTCATATATTCACCATGCCTCTTAGCAAATACCTTAGAGTCATTTGGGGGGGGGGCTTCTACTATCCTGGCATTTCATGGCCAACATTAAAAGCTTATGCTAGATATCATTCACTTTCTAACTACTTAAAGAAGTAAGCTTGACTCGAACATTGGTCGTTCATGTGTTCTCTGAACAGTGCATTGTAATTGGTGAAAGCAATGCACCTGACCAAAGGCCAATCACAGCTCATGATGACATCACAAGGGGGAGGGTAACCCCTCCCCTTGTCACATCATCACAGTATTTAAGAACTTTCAGCTGTCAGACGGCTGGGAGTCAGCGTCAGGAGCGTAGCGGTTTTTTATTTTCTCTTTTTTGGGGTTGATGGTAGTGGCGAGCATTGTGATTGATGTTGGATCTACTTTGGGGGACATTTTTAAAATTTTTGTTTTTAATAAAGCACTTGTCAAAGACTGTCTTATATCATTTTATACACTACACTTTTTTTGTGAATGGGTACCAGGTACTTACTCATATAGGGGGGCGGGATCTTCCAGATTCCGATAAGCCTCCTGCCCGCAGACCCCCACAACCACCTGCAATGGTTGTGGGGAAGAGGCCCTTGTCCCCATCAACATGGTGACAAGGTGCTTTGGGGGGATCCCCCACCCCCCATATTGAGGGCCTGTGGCCTGGTATGGTTCAGGAGGGGGGGCACTCACTCGTTCCCCCCCTTTCCTAACTTGCCGAGCTGCATGCTCGAATAAGGATCTGGGGTGCATTTTGGGGGGGACCCCACTCCGTTAAAAAAAAAAATGATGGGCGCATGCGCGGCCAGCACCTTGATGGACGTGTACTAGGTACTGCTCCGTCCATCCGCCAGTGGTAACACGGCTCACACCGACTCTGGGGGTAAACAATACCCTACCTGCACACCCGACCTCTGCCCGCACCTCCACAGCCATGCCCCGCCGATGAAAAACCCCGGAGCAGCCGGGGAAACTCACAAAATTCTTCCCGGCCGTCATGCCGGGAATCCAAGATGGCGCCCGCAGCAGCACTACACAGGGAGACAGCAGCGGCCACGAAGAGGACTACAGGGCCCAGCAAATGGATCCGAGGCTGCAGCATTCGTTGTACCCGGGGGACCCTGGTGAGTTGTCACCCCCACTGTCCCCCACAACCAGTAGCCCAGCCAAATCCCGGCCGCGACTTGACCAGGACCCTGACTTCTCATACCAGGCCTTAAACATCTCACCTCAACCACCCCCTGCAGCCCTACCAGATATAGAGGCATTTCCCGCAGGTGACCAGCCACTAACAGAAACATCTATGAAAAGCATGCTCACAGCGTTGCGTCAATCTCTGCATAACGATATCCTCACTTCCCTAAACCAAATTTCTAGCGTGGTACAATTACAAGAACGCAGAATACACCACATTGAGAGAAACATGGGAGACATAATATCGGCACATAATGATTTGATTGATGCTCATGCGGATCATACATCTGACATTGAACAAATCAACTTAAAACTGGCCGACTTAGAAGATCGATCGCGTCGTAACAACATTAAACTCAGAGGGATCCCTGAATCAGTTACAAATGAGTCACTCCTACCCTACCTACAACAATACTTCAAACTCCTTCTTCCATCACTTTCGGATCTAGAGCTGGCGATCGATCGTGCCCATCGATTACCTAAACCCTCCTTTCTATCGGCTTCTATCCCAAGAGATGTACTGACCCGCATACATTTCTATCACGTCAAAGAGAAAATCATGATGGCGACTAGGAACCCGCCACCACTCCCGCCATCACACGCAAACCTCCGCTTGTATGCGGATTTATCCAAAGCCACGCTCCTTAACAGGAAAAAAATGGTATCTATTACCAAGGCCTTAAGAAACCATGGCATTGCCTACCAATGGGGCTTCCCCACGAAATTAATAGTATGACGGCAAGGCAGAATCCTCACTATTAAAACCCTGGAAGCAGGCCTGGACCTGCTCAGAGCCTGGAACATCATCCCTGCGGATATACAGGATACTACATCTAATTCCGCCCATCATATGGAGGCATCATAATTGATAACACGGCTCACCTCTTGTCCGGGTACACCCAGGCCTTCCCCCAGAGGCCACCTCTCAACAAACAACTTTCTGGCGATCGGCCTAGACCTGATGAAGTTCACCCTACGTGATTACAGTTGGCGTGACCCCTTAGGTGGTCAAAGCCCGGTTAAACCCCCCACTCCTGCAGTAGCACTGTTAGCTACTTGGCTTACTTGCGTTTTTTGCAAGTGTGTTTTTACTGTCCTTTATGTCCCTATCTCCCCCTTACTACGGCACCATCAGCTATCTACATGTAACCCAAAAGATGGAAAAGATCCCGAGTCAACAAGGAATACCCATCCTACACCCCCAATCGAGCCTAATCTATACTACAAGCACCCTAATACCTTTCTTCTCCAAGAGACTTCTGAGTCCCAATTCTCTCAAACAACAATCCTACCAATTATATATCTCGGGAAAACCCATAACAATGATTAATATTACGTCTCTTAATGTCAGAGGCCTAAACTCTCCCTTTAAGAGATTGCTGCTCTCCAAAGAAGCCCAGAAATCCCAAGCCGACATACTGTTTATACAAGAAATCCACTTTGCCACAGAAAAGACACCCAAACTACATCTCCACCGCTTCTCCCAATTATTTATAGCGTCCAACTCCAAGAAAAAGAATGGAGTCATAACAGCCATTAATGACTCTCTATCTTTCCGCACTATTTCAACAACAGCGGATCCACAAGGACTTTACTTTATCCTGGTTTGCCAGATAAACGACATAACCCATACCCTCGTGAATGTGTACGGCCCGAATAGCAAACAGATGCAATTTTATCGCAAGCTCCACAAAACAATCGATCACCTTAAACAAGGCAGACTCATCATTGGAGGAGATTTCAACATCATGGGCAACCCATCCAAAGATTCGTCTTCCAACAAAAAACCCACTAAGCTTAACTTTAACCAGTTTCTGCATAACCACGATTTATACGACATATGGAGATGCCAACACGGTACCGAGAGGGACTACACCTACTATTCCCCTCCTCACCTCTCATATTCAAGAATAGACATGTTCGTCACCGACAAATGGACATTACAACAAGTGACTTCATCCAACATTGGAACCATAACCTGGTCAGACCACGCTCCAATTAACATATCCTTGGACGATGACCAACGTTCAGCGATCCCGCCCATTTGGAGACTTAATTCCTCAATCTTGAAAACTCCTGAAAATCAGAAGCATATCCTAGAAGCTCACAATCTTTTTTTCACTACTAATGTCACTCCTGATATTTCTGTTACTACACTTTGGCAGGCATACAAGGCCTACATGAGAGGTATCCTCATACAACTAAACTCCCGTATTAATAGACAGCGATCCCAGAAAATTGACCAACTTTTGACTTCCATACACTTAAAAGAAGAGATTAATAAACGGAGTCCAAATCCCTCCACATCCGCAGCTATAAACATAGACAGAAATAAACTACGTTCTATTCTACTCCATGCTTATGACACTAATCTCCAAAAAACGAAGGCCAAATTCTATGCATTAGGCAATAAAGCGAATTCACTTCTTGCTAAAACCATCAAACAAAAGAGACTTAAAACTAAAATTGCCACAATTCAACATCCTACCACACACTCTCCCCTCACAAACCCGCAGGATATAGCAAACGCTTTCGCGTCTTATTACCAAAATCTCTATAACATAAAAGACGACCCAAATACGACTCAACCAACAGCTCTTTCCATTGAACAATTCCTACACACCACCAACCTCCCCTGCATCACTCAATCTCAACTCAAATCTCTTTCCGTGCCGATCTCATCCATGGAAATTGAAAAAACCATAAACGCCCTACCTTTAAACAAATCACCAGGGAACGATGGCTTCACCAACGAATTCTACAAAACATTCGCACCCAATCTTAAGTTACACCTAACTGCCCTGTACAATCATGTTGCTTCTAATGGGAAATTCCCCCCTAATATGCTACAGTCGATAATCACCACTATCCCGAAACCAGGCAAAGACCCCCAATTGGCCCAGAATTACAGACCAATCTCGCTGCTTAACACGGATATAAAAATATACGCCAAAATAATTGCCCAAAGATTGCTCCCATATTTGCCCACACTAATCCACCCAGACCAAGTGGGATTTATACCTGGTAGACAAGCTCCCGACGCTACCAGACGAATTGTATCACTGTTACATCATCTTGAATCTGGCGCTCAACCTTCCCTTCTCCTATCACTAGATGCGGAAAAAGCATTTGACCGAATTCATTGGCAATTTATGACCCTTACACTCCAAAAATTTGGCATAACAGACTGGATGCTCTCTGCAATTCTATCTCTCTACTCCAACCCTTCTGCCAGAGTACTAACCAACGGTACACTCTCACAACCCTTCTTTATATCCAACGGAACCAGACAGGGTTGCCCTCTATCCCCCATAATCTTCGCCTTACTTATTGAACCACTAGCAACGAACCTCAGAAATGACCCCAAATTTACGGGAATTAAATTTCTTAAAAATGAACACAAAATTAGTCTCTTTGCGGATGACATTATTCTAATGATTACTAATCCATATAAGTCACTTCAAGCGATACGTGCGCACATCCACAACTATGCAGCGGTCTCATACTACAAACTTAACGAACCCAAATCGTCAATATTAAACCTGTATACACCCGCTGTAACCCAAAGCCTTCTCTCTAAACATTTCCCTTTTACTTGGGAAAAATACAGCATCCCCTATTTAGGAATTAAACTTACCGCTACTACTAATCAACTTTACGCGGCTAATTTCAAACCTTTACTCAAAACTATTCCACGGGAACTCAAAAGCCTACGCACAACTACTTTGTCATCACTAGGCAGAACAGCAACTATAAAAATGTGCATACTACCCAAAATACTCTACGTTTTTCGTACACTCCCTATCCCAGCCCCTCACACCTTTTTTACTAAACTTCAAGCAATACTGAACAAATTTTTATGGAACTCGAAAAAGCCCAGATGTACTACAAACCTCCTAATACGTCCACCCTCCAGAGGCGGAGCTGGTCTTCCGCACCTAAGATCATACTACCAAGCCGTCCTATTAGACCAACTCTTCTTCTGGTGGCACCCCACCAAGGAAAAAATTTGGACTAATATGGAATCCTCCTTGTACCTACCTCATACTATAACAGATGTGTTATACATACCCCGAACGGCTCAAACTATATCTCTACATAAACATCCCTGCATACAAGCCTCCTTAACTGCCTGGCATGACTTCGTAACCTACAATAAACTTCATAAAGACAATTTACAAATCCCAATACCAATCTCATCGCTGTGCTTTATGATCCCTCACTTGAACCTAACAAAATGGGAAAATCTTGGCATACTCCATATCCAGGATATTTACACCACAGGCAAACTGGACTCCTTTTACACTATTCAAAAGAAATTCCACCTTCCTGATACTGACCAATTCACCTACATGCGCATAGCCCATTTACTTCACAATACAACTATACCACTCAAATTGGAAATCCCTGCAACTGCACACCACTTCTTCCATAGATCAACCTACCCAAAGAAAGGAATCTCAACTTTCTACTCACTCATAACCCTAACACAATTTCCCATGTATACTTCATCTTTAATCAACTGGGAAAAAAATCTTCTCCAACCAATTACTCAACATGCCTGGGAAAAAACATTCACCATCACTTTCAAAGCCTCGAAATGTTCCTCCCATTGGGAAACATTCTTGAAAATTCTTTACCAATGCTATCTAACCCCTGCTAAATTGTCCTTATACTACCCGCAACACTCGCAAAATTGCTGGAGACACTGTGGGGAAACCGGTTCGCTCCTTCACATACTCTGGACATGTAAGTCCCTCAAATCTTATTAGAACAAGGTCTTCCAAATAATGTCCTCAATTACAGGAACACCAATAACCCCAAATCCCGCCCTAGCTCTCCTACACATAGGCATAGATAAATACCCTACGAACTCACGTACGATTATTATACACATGTTAGCAGCTGCAAAAACCAATATAACCAAACATTGGCGATCCATCACCACCCCTTCTATTGCTAGCCTTTTATCTGACCTTAACACCCAATGTGAAATGGAGAGGAGAATAGCCCTTCATAATTCCTCTTACCATAAGTTCACAGTCCAATGGACTCGATGGTTAAAAAATCCCAACTGCTCAATAAACTGATTACTAATATATACCTCTGCAAGGTGCTGTAAATGCTGTATCCCTGCTGACCTGGTGCCTTCTTCCCTTCCCTACCCCCCCCCCCCCTATAACCCTCCCCTACTTACACTTCACCAACCTCCAGCAAGGTTCACGAGACATCGAGCATACCTCTCATGTACATATCATAAAAACCTTTTGTTCCCCCAGCCAAATGGTGGGGCGTTTACACTCCTACTCTTCTCCTTTATACAGTCTCCCTCTCAAATGTGAACTTTCTCACTCCTACGCAAATGTTCCTATATAAATTTTTTTTTTCTCTCTTTTGTCTTGGTTCTGTATGTTAAAATTGTTCAATAAAAATTATTTGAATATAAAAAAAAAAAATGGTGTAAGGGTTCCCCCTCAAAATCCATACCAGACCCAAAGGGCTTGGTATGGATGTCAGAGAAATGGACAAAATGTTATTACCCCATTATATCAAAAACATTCTATCCTTGCATGTTTGTTTATTGCTTTCCTTTTCATCAAATGCATTTGAAACTTACAGATACATGAAATATATATCAATAAACAATATATAACAATTAAAATGTAGTTTTAATGTTAATATAATGTAAGCAGAAATAAGTTCCGCACATCCATTGTGGAAAATATAACCTCAAAGACACCATATTTTTCCTCAGCAAATTAAGGTTTACCCAGAGGAGTTTCTTAATTAATACCTAGTTTTGATGTCACTCATGATTAAATGTATTAATTGTTTACTGTATTAAATGTAACAGTACTATATGCAGTCAGCAATCCACTAAGCTTTACAATATTGAAAAAAATCTATATTCTAAGGATTTGAAAACATGTCAGCCCACCTAAATTACATATTGATTAGGTTTAATTGCATTCCACCCATCAGTATTAGGTTTGAAAATTCATAAAAGAGAAATAATGTACTCTTTGTGGATGATTACTTCTGGGGCATTTAAATGAATTCCATCACTTAACCCTGAGTTTAGACACATTATTGAGCCCTTTTAATATAGCTGGTCAAAGTCCAATGCAGAAGGAAAACAGTTTATAGCTTTCACAAACAAATACGAAAAACAACAACAATATAAATTCATATAGATTTTCTTTTAGAAAAGAAAGAGCAAAGTTTGCATTAAAATGCACATCAATTTTCAGCTATTGCTGCAGCATTAATAAAGCAAAGGGTATTAATCTTTAAGTACATTCTCATTGTTTCTAAATAATATTGTGTAGGTTCTGTTGTGTCCTTTACGTATGAGAGCTGAAAAATAGTCATCAATGTCAATCTATTCTTATATAGTTTAAAGTGTATATCTGGTGAAAATAATAATCAATAAAAACATATTCAGCACATCCAATTTCCCCAAGTTTTGTCACTTTAAAAATGCTGCAAGTACAGAAAAATTCCAACTAATCTGACAGGTGTTCAGTAAGCTTCTAACTTACTATTTTTACTGCTCTGAAATCCCAAACAGTCTTTTTTAGCTCTGTACAGTTCTCTTTTTCTGTAGCATATTCTGAATTTTTAAAGGGTTAAAAACATGGTAAAATGTGTGCCCTTTTTTTTACTAGACACACGTTTACAGGACAGCCATATTATTTTAATTTTGATGGTGTAATGCAATAGATGTGGATCTTTTTTTCCACGTATAGCAATGCCTTACACCCGACTTTTGAGATGTAATTATGTAACAAGCCTCAAACATTATTAATAACTACAAATAAGGGGGTGCCATCATCCAAAATGACTATGAAATAGTTAAAGGGAAAACCCCAAGCAAAAAAGAAAGAATGGACTATCTCAGCACCCATTAACTTCAAAATAGTAAAAATAATATATTTTTATTAGTACAAAAAAATAAATTATATATATATATAATATCAAACATGTACATGGATTTATTCTAAAACCACATAAATTTAACAGCATGATCTAGCAAATTATAATTATTGTAACTCCACCCCCTAAGAAGATATAATTGTGGGGGATCATGTTGACTCCTTTACATGTTTAGCAGAATTAATTAGCTTCTTCAAGAGGAAAAATCAAGAAGTACTCTGAAACAAAATCATAATAATCAAAATACAATATATCATGCAAAATGCATATGCATACAATATACAATGGTATATCAGGATCAACAAATAAATTACTTACCAATGTGAACTCATGCCGACAAGAGGCCAAACAAAGGCACCATCATACTTCCCCCACGGCAGTGCAAAATAATGGGCACAGATATCAGGTAAACCACCCATGAGATTAAAAAACATTAAGATAACCATATTAGGAAGAAAAGAAAAAAAAGTCTTAACCATACTAACCTTAAAATAAAATTGTAATAGTTAAGCCAGGAGGGAATCAGAGATACCAAAAACTTGGGGTCTGGTCATGACCCAAACCACAAAAAGACTACAGTCATGGAGTTAGAGTATCCATCTTAATTAATATAACTTTGGGTAGGACCACATGAACCTATGAAAATATAAAGAAAAATTCTAAGGAGGTATATATCCAGCCCAAATAGATCAGCCTACAAATCATCAATAATAAAAAATAAACAAGGGTGTTTCCATAGCATACAATCTTCCATGTTCAGTAAAGCTTAAATAGCATAATATTTGTATTCAAGGCCTCCCATATATAGAATCAAATAGGGCTATATACCAGTAGATAAGACTTTTGAGATATGTGTGTATAGTCCATTCAAATGGAAATAAAGGTTTCCACCCTTGTGAGAAATGGGGTGGAAAAAGAATGTGGCCTACATTTCTCAGCATGCTAAAAAAAAACCTGTTGGTTTGTAGCGTAATTTTAATCTGTTCTGACATAACCCAAAGGACTTTACTCTTTTATCCTGATAAAGGCAGAACATAAACCTCGTGAGACAACCAGTGACTAGGTTCTGTAGATGAAAAAAAAGGCTTTGATGTAACTTGTTTGTGCACTAAGAGGGGCCAAAGTGCCCCGGAAAGTGAGATAGGTGGTGCTGTGGTACAGGACAGGACGAACAGGAGTGGCACAGAGCAGGCCAATGTTAGCAATGAGTGGGCTGTGCAATTTTCAGTGAAGGACAAAAATTATGTAAGTGTAATTTACAGCTTACCCTTATCTTACCAAATGTTGCAAAGGAAAACTTTGTAGCGTTCTTCTTCAAAGTCAATGTCCAGCTCTTCAGGAACAATTATGAAAGGTGAGTGTTATCCTGTAGATGACTTTCCAAGACTCTTACCAGATTTCCAATCCACTTATGCCAAATGGATCCAATAAACTGCCAAAATTACTGGTGGTGCACTCATTTTGGTATATTCACACGTGAACACACTATAGATATGTTTGTTTTCATTTATTTATAAAATACTACACTATATGAGTTTCTTTTGGGTTTCACATGTGTTGAGTTGGTCAGAGCACCACCAGTGATAAAATACTCCACCCACCTCTTACAAAATAATCACATTAAAACTGCATATCATTCCATTCCAGGTAGGTCAGTGTTATACTGCAGATGACTTTCCGAGACTCTTACCAGATTTCCAATCCACTTATGACAAATGGGTCCAATAAACTGTCAAAATCACTGGTGGTGCACTTATGTTGGTATATTCACATGTGAGCACACTATAGATATGTTTGTTTCCGTTTATTTATAAAATACACTATATGAGTTTCTTTTGGGTTTCACATGTGTTAATTTGGTGGTCTGTTCACCTGCTTGGGAGACTATGGGAGGCACTTGCACACTCGTGAACTCTTTAAATTCATCTTTAAAGTGACCCTGTCAGGGAAAGTGTAAGAGATAATCAGGAAAATTAATGAAATCTCTGACACCTTCCTAGTGCCTATGGCCCTTTAAAATATCCTGCGTCAAATTTTGGTGTGGAAGATTTAGGTAGTTCTTAATAGAGCCACTTGTACAAAGTGGCAATATAAGTGCACCATATTCAAAAATGATTACCTCCAGTTCGCTGTTAACAAAACTGGAACTAATAAAGGATAAGTTCACCCTTTAGTAAAAAATAATAAATGCACATTTTCTTTCAAGTAAAATAATGTGCATTTATTATTTTTGTCTGCAGGAGCCTGTAAAGCATTGTGCCAGTAGATCAATGGGGCCATGCAGGTCTCCTGCAGATCTGTCAATATATCTGCATGCTCATATGGGATGTACGAGCAAGTAGATATACTGATAGGAAGAATGAATGAACCAATACGGCTTTTTACAGCACTGAGGCAGTTCATTGAGGACTACAAGCTGAGAGCAGCTAAGGCTGGTGGGACTTGTATTCCCTTATTCGCCTGAGTGACGCTGCCATGTGGGCAGAGCTATAAAGGGGTGAATATCTTCACTAGCTGTCAAAGCGGGGGAGCGGCGGAGCAGGGGCCAGTCTGATTGTAACATGTTATATGTTACACCCTGAATATGGGTGTAACATGTAACATGTTACAAAAGGTGAACTTATCCTTTTTGAACAACTGTAAGTTGGCAGACAGAGACAGGCAAAGTATACAGGGGTTTATTTACTAAAGCAGGAAAGTATACAATCAGGTGCACCAATCTGCTTCCAGGTTTTATTGCCAAAGCTTCACTGAACAAGCTGAGGTTAGAAGTTGATTGGCTACCATGCACAGCTGTACCAGATTTTGAGGGAGCCAGTTTTAGTAAATTTCTCCCACAGTGTAGCAGAGCGACATATTTTCCCCCTCCCCTCCTTGTCACTGGTTATAAAGGTTATTGTTGATTTCACAGCCAACAGCCTTCTAGCAACCAGTGGTGCTGCAGTGGCCAAATCCTGATGGAGAAGCTGAGACATCAGTTTCCTATCAGGTCCGAGCTCACCTTGTGATTGACAGCAGACAGTGGTCAGATTCTATAGTGAAAAAAGTGGCTGTCTTTTTGTTTAGGATCATTCCTCTGCCTGCTGTCAATCACAAGGGGAGTGGACCTAATGGAGAACTAGTGTCTGTGAATCCCCATTAGGCTCCACTCACCCAGATGCAAAACTCCCTGCAGCTGCACTGTCTGCAGCAGGAGGAAGAGTAGCTGCAGTGAGGATGCAGTGTCCATTTTACTTTAGAAATAACATGTGTAAATGTAATATTTTCATGAGTATGAAGAAAATGCAGCTATACTAGGGTTATTAATAATTTAACTAAAAACACTTAGTACATTGGATTTACTGTGGTTAACACACCAGACAGTTTACACATAAAATATGCCCACATTATCTTTTTTTATTTATTTTTAAAAGCCTGTCTATGCACACATTTCTGGACAGGCTATCAATATAACAGAGAAAGAACAAGTTAAAATCACTGGGTGTATTCAGATAATAGTTTAAAAGCTGCATTTTATTTGGACAGTTTGAGGTAATAAATAACAGTTGAAATAATTAACTGTCTTTATCTCCCTCTTTTCTTATTACAGTTTCTCTATTATTTTTTCAATAGTTTTTACCTAATGTTCTAGGATAATGGTATTATGTTATTACAAACTTAAAGTATTTGAAGAATATTCAAGGTATAACTTAATAAGTTGAATCTTTGTAATAGATAAATATCACAAATCCCTTTGCTAGAATGGATGCATATTTTAGGTGAGGTTCTATGATATTGTTCAGTACGACAGATGAGACAAATAACTCAATTTACTGTTTCTCTTAATAATGTAATACAAATCTGTCAAACTGTCTCACATAAAGTAAGATCTGGGTTTGGTGGAGCAGAATAAAACTATTTAGAAATTGCCTATACTATTCAGTGGGAAAGGTAGCTTGCACTATAATGTACCTATTTTGTTTTAATTAGTGTAGCACTACCCCCTTAGAAGTTGCTGAGTTATTTTCAGGTCCCCTGTCGTTCTGGACCCCTTTCTGAAATCCAAACCCCTGCTGACACCACAGGATTCTTTTGAGTAAATTACCACCAGAAAGACTCACACACAAACAAGAGTAAACTGATATGAGGTTTATATTAAACTTCAATGTAAGCTTGGTCAGACAGTACAAAATGGTATTGGTACGTATAATAACAATTATTACTCTTAACAACTCTAAGCAAAGAATCAACAGATGTAGCAGAATCTCAATCATTAGTGCGCCTACTTTTCAGACGTTAACCCAATACCTTCAACGTGAGGTGATGTCAACCCTAGTGAGCAATGAAAACTAGCAATAGTAGAACTAGCTCACTTTGGGCCCTCAGAATCTGATGGCAAGGCCTAGATCTGAGATAAAAGAGCTCTTTGACCAGGATAGTCAATCTCCCTTTAAATGTAGTGAGGAGTCTTCTGCACGCTCGCTGGGGCCCAGTTGTCGCACAATTAGTAAATGATGTAGGTGACAGTTCCTTACAGGATTAACACAAGGGGAGAAAAAGAAAGAACAAGTACTTTCCCTTTAGGTGGCACTTGACTTGGGTGCTGTCCCTTTTATTACACTGAGAAAAGGGAAGCTTTAGGCAAATAAAGTGTCAAACTGGCAATAGGGCTGGTTGGCAAAAGAGTCAACACCCCTCTGGGCTGCAGCAACCAATGGCAATGGTGGTAGAAGTTCCTTTAAGAGGGTAGGTCAATGGTTAAGGGAGCTCTGGTGTGATCTGGCCTGTAATGTGTATACTGCGGCCAGCTCTGATGATTGGACTATGCAAATGTGTTCAACAGTGGCGGCTGTGAGAACTAGGCCACAATTGTTAAGTGAATGTAATGTCTGCAACTGTGTGCAGGAAAGGTAGTAGATATAAGGAGAAAGTCAGTCCTCACTTGTTTAACTGGTGTGTGGGACTCTTTCACCCGATTGGTGGCTTCCAGCTCTGTCAGTGGATGAGGGCACCCACAGGTACTCCGACCTCACTTGCAGTCACCATGCTTCGGGCCACTTGCTGGCAGACTGTCTCGCTGAACAGGCTGGCGGTCAGTGACTCCTCCTTGCCTCTCCTCTCTCTAGCTGGTCCAGTTCTCCAGCAGTCAGCACAACTTCCTGTTCCTATTCCAGGGCTTCCACATTTATATGCCTCCGCCCACATGCCATCTCTTCTGGGAAAAATGCAGTCCCCCAATTAGCAGCCTTCTAACAAAGTCCTGCAGTTCAGCCTATAAAATTCATAAAGCTTATAGCAGAATGTGTGTCACTGAGTTACAGTACACTGTCATCTTGTGTTTCAACATCCTGCAACTGACATTACAGCGGGTCGTTATAATAGTATATTGTTGAACCAATAAGAACATTATGGAGTACAAAAGACCCCTATGAATAAGTTTCTGTTTTTCCAGTTGTTTTTTATTTTTAAAATCACTTTTACTTTAATAATATCCAAAAAAAGAGTGTTTTAAAGCTGGGAATTTTATATCAGGAATTTATTGTACTTCATTTTCAGGCTAGAAAAGATAAAGCTGAACTTTAGACAAATAGCCAAATACACAAAAGAAAAACATATATGGGAGCTGTTTTATCTGACAAAGGATTTTTATTTCTGCTCAGCCAGTGCCTAAATTAACACAGTCCTACCATCCAACACAGATGACCAGGAGACCTGCCTCTTTTCTGATGTGGTTAAAGTAGAACAATAAGCAAAACTTTGTTTTCCATTTTGAATAGAGCAAGCAAAGGTTATAACCTCTTTCAGATTTTGTTTCGCCATCTGTGTCCCATTTCAGAGATTTTCCTTCACTTTCTGTCCTATAGCCAAACAGGAAGTAAAAGGAAATCCTCACCAATTAAGGGAATTCCTTGGAGACCCCAAGTCACCAGAAATAGTGGCCCCCATTTGAAGTTTTCTCCTCCATTAATTTTTTTTGGATAACCCAAAATTTGGGGTTCTTTTTACTTCAATGAAAATGGTAAACAGGACAAATAGAGAGAGAGAAGCTCCTTAACAGGGGCACAAACATCAACAAAAACTGGCAAGCATTCTAATCCTCCTGCACTCTATCCAAAACTAAAAAAAGTTTTGCCTTTAGTTATACTTTAAGTAATACATACAGATCTTGTCCCTCTGGACAGTATGGAAGACACAGCAAACTCATAAATTCATCTCTTTGTCACTCTGTTCCTTCCTCCTGCCAGCATGTCTTTTATTACCTCATGCACACATCTGACTAGCATCTTTTTTCCCCCTGGAATGCAGGGCTAAGGACTAGACTAGGGATGAGAAAAATTGAAAAGTTTTCACTGACATTTTGGTTCAATATTTGGAAATTTCCCCATTTCAGCTAAATGCTTTGGAGTCAATAGGGAGGGCAAAATTAAGGTGGATTTTTGGTGATTTTTAATGGGTTTTTTTATTTTCTCCCAGGCCTGTTTCTGTGCCAAATACAGCCCCTTATTATCTATTAATTAGGATGAGAAAATTCGCCTGGATTCCGTTCTTGCCATTTTCAAGTATAATAGTCAAGACTTTTAAGAAAGTGGGCAATGGGAGCTGGATGCTGCCAAAGCAAATTAAATAAATACTGTTTAGAAGGCAGATGGTCATCTTTTTGTTAATGAAATTTTGAGGGAGCATGGGAAAAATGCCAATCCATTAACTTACATGCTTGAGAGATACCTTTAGGCTTTATGTGGTGTTACAGAACAGTATGATTCTCATGGACACTGTGAGTGACCATGTAGTTTGACATCACATATTTACCATGTGTAATATACTTTCCTACTTTACAGTATTGCTTAGCTTAAATACAGCATCAGCAGAACCCCAATCCAATTCATTATAAATTGAAACAAAGAACCTTTTTTTAGGTTCAACTACTACAATGTCTGTGGCTCCATGTGATAGGGAGGGAAGTTTGCCAAGGTGTTTACGAGGCTTACTTTATGGCATATCAAGTGGGAAGAGGATCAGCATGGGCCACAGTGAATAGGGTCTCCTAACCCCACTGCACGGTCTCCAGCAGAATTTTGACCAGTTAGGCATCTCTTCTGCAGGTGTTGGAGATCAAGAAAAAAAATGTACTCTATTCATCTCCATGTGGGTTTCAATGGCAGCCTAGGAAACCTAATGCATTTTCAAGCACTCCCATTCCAGCATGGGGAGTCTGCCCTATTATGTGAACTTGTGCTAAACCACAGTTGCAGATACCCAGACACCATTTCTTTGCTCCAAAGGACATTACTACCCTCCAATAACATATAGTAGGTGATGTCTCAGCGGAAGGGTCCACAAGACATGTGGTCCAGTAAGCATGAGCAGGTACCTTACATTGTCTTCCCAGTTGACTGGGTAAATTTGCTGGAAGCTAGAAAGAAAGCAAGATGGAAGACAGCACTGTATGCATTGGCAAGGCCCTGTGTCTTGCATCTTGGCGATGGTTTCAACACAGTCCCCTTATCCTCAATGAGGAGATTCCTTAGAACCACTACTCCCCTCTAAGCACCCCAAAGCCTTTGCAACAGCCCAAAATAAGCACTGCCTCATGGTTTTGAAGCTGCTGGACCTGGAGGAAATGAGCCCCATAAAACCAAATATTCTTGCAGCTCTTAAGGGGCAAGTTAACAGATGAATGACCCAAGACCAAATTGTGTCAGGCAAGGCCATTGGTGCCTACAGCACCAAACTAGTGGGTGCCCTTTAAAGGGAAATACATTTACCTTGCCCATATTCTGAATCTGGTGGTAAAGAGGTTCCTAGATAGGTATCCTGGAACAGGATGTCCTGCAGCAGGCCAGAATGTATGGCCACTTTAGGTGCTGTGGGAAAATGATATAAAAGCCTCAAAGTCCCATCAAACAAGGGAAACAAAAATGTAGGTTAGTCGCCAGTATAACAAATTCCAACCAAAGAAATTATATGTTAAAACCCTGGCTTTGACTCAATACCAAGCCAATACTCCAAAAATAGTTTTAGTCAGATGATGAACCAAACGTCATACATTTTCAAGGTACAAAAATATATTGTATTCATAAGGAGAAGCCAAAAATCTAATAAAGACACATATATAAAAATGCTTTGTACAAAGTGTGCAAGTTATTAAAATAAAGTCACCTTCTTCTTGCCTGCAGTATGGAGGGGTGTTGAATTAAAGCCAGAGTTTTTAATATATAATGTTTTAGTCAATAAGGCAGTGGCAACACAGGCTTCCTGACAACCACTTCATATGCAATGCCCCCCCTCAGTGGAACTGCATGTTTACCATGCATGCAACAGCTGCACCATGTGAGTGCGAGATGAGTACAGGATTTGAAGAGCTGAGGTTCTTTTCAGGAAGTCAGTGGTTCCTGGTTAGAGCACATGCAACATCTTGTTACTATTGTAAGAGGTGTCCAGAATGGTGAGCCGCAATGAGGTACTGATCAGCACACACAGTATAGTGTAATAAATCAGGAACTGGAGGCACAAGAGGAAGAGCTTCTTGCTGTCGCAGGACCAGCATGACCCTATTCTTACTCCTTTTCCTGTGAGACAACAGGAGGCAGAGAAGAAGAATGAGGTGTGCTGGCAGTAAAGAGGAGGAAGGAGAATGGTAGTGCTGGTAGTGGGGAGAAGGAGGAAATCAGGGATAGTTTCAAGGGGGATGTTTCACCTCCCCTCAATCCAAGGGAAAAATCAAGTTATGATCTACTGACACCATCCAAGAGAGAGCACAATGTGCCCCACTCTGAGGATGTACAGATAAAAAGCTTTTTGCTACATTTCCAGATGGTGAAGGGGGAGCAACTAATGGGAAAAGGCTGATCTCCTTCCCTCAGGGTGACCTTGGTATTATACTTGTGCTGAAAAAATCAAAACTGCCATTCGTGTGCAACACATCACTGCACTGCAACTACACCCCCTAGTTTATCCCTGTTTGCCATAGCTGTCATGACATTTAGTAAACCCCTTAATTAAAACACAAGGTTTGCACAGCCTAAAGTAAGATGCAGACATTCTGCATGCAGAGGTGGTAGGTTTTAATTTTTTAATAGTATTTTGTGTTGAGATATTCACATATTTTAATTTCATTCTATTTCCAATTGTAAAGCTATTCCTGCCATGTTGATGAAAAAATGGGTGGAGACAGCATTTCACCCTGTGCACTAACTTTCCAAAAATATAAGTAAATCCTAGCCCTAAACTATAAAGCTGCCAGCTTCACCCTGGCCTTGCAGAAATGACAATGATGACAAGGAAGTATCTGCATATAGTTCTCTTAGTTCTCTAATATATAACAGAATTTGAGTTTGGCATTATATGCATCCCTTGGATCGTTTGACAGTGTGGAGGGAGGATATTAATAGCCTAATATAAAAGGTGAACGTTGATGTTTCATGTGGGTTAAAGTCTCACTCAAGGAACTCAATGAAAGAACAAGAAATAAACACATAAAATAGAAATTTAAATCAGATCGATAATGAGTTTTTTCTTATGGAGGCTGTCAATTAAAAGCATGCATTCAGTACAGAATTGAAAAAATATTTCACAGATAATAACCAGATATATTGTACAGCCAATGCACATTATGTAAGCAGCTTTAATAGGTTGCAATATCAAAGGGAGAGACAAGGCATGTTTTATCAAGAAATAATAATTAGAGCATAATATTTTTCAAACAGTAGATGGAAATATTGTGCAGTTGATGCACAGTACAAAAGCAGGGTTATTAGACCTCATTTTAAGAAAGAAAGATGAGGTAGGTTTTATTGTGTTATATAAATTTGAGATTATTATTTCACTGAAAATAGCCAGAAATATTGTACGGACTTTATGAACAATATGTAAGCGTTATTTGACAAAGGTTATCTAGATATATTATGCAGTCGATGCATGATACATAAGGAGTTTCTATAGACTGTAATTTAAGAGGGGACACATGCAACTTTTTATCATGAAAAAAAAACAGTATTATTTCAACTAACAGCCATGCATATTGTTTCAATTATAAAATAGTGTAGCGTTCAAAATATTTTGTGTATATTGCAGTGTAAAGATTCCCATAGGTCAAGTGGGGATATGACTGGCACTTTACACAATTTTTATTGGTATATAAGAACATTTTTTTATTAATTTTTAGTTAATGTTATATATTTGCAATGCAATGCAATGATAATTTTTAAATCTAGGGGGTTCTGGAATAGTAATATGACGTATGGGGTTTTTTAACTTTATTTTTGTATTTTTCCTCACTGGGGGGCCATGAGGGCCTGTCATAACGTTGCCATAAAGTAAAGTTTACTTGTGTTTCCTGGCAACTGTTTATGGTTGAAAAAAGCACGCCCTTGACCCTTGATGGTGTCACATCTGACGAAATGCATTAGATGGAGCCGGGGCATAGGTCATTACCCATGCATGCATGCATGCAATTTTTACTTCAATAAAAGTTTCTTAGTAAGGATTTACACTGAAAAGCTTTTTTGCCTCACACATGTTGCTTCTAGATGCTTGATATACCGAGAGCTGGAGGTTACTATGAAGAAGGTGAATGTTAATTGTGTTACATCCGATGGTGTGGAGGAAGCTGAGGTCGGCCATATCTGCTATCATGGAGTGGTCTTTGACCACTCGGTGAAATAAGGGTCAAACACAACTGGTAAGCCTCTTTTGAGCACAGTGTGGGGTGACACGTTTGCATGTGTTGACAACATGTCATTGTTATTGGAGAGATATACATCTGCACAGTTCAAGATTTTTCACATGGATGGGGAACTTTTTTATATGGACTTTTTTTTTATGTTTTCATACATATTCATTTTTGTGTATGTTTGATTTATATGTATGATGCACTCACCTTGCCGAGTTTGCTATTGAGTTTATTTACACTCTTTGTGGACACATTCATTTATTTTTTGACATAACTGATGTATTTAGTTTCACGGGGTAATAGCTGGGTTTGCACCATAATTTTATTTTGAGCACTATGCTGTTTTATAATTATGTTTGACTAATCCCTGTATTAGGATTTTGTGTTAGCTGCTTAGTTAGGTTTTGGAACTAGCGCGGATTTTCTACATACATATTGTATTAAATTCACACACAGTATGTAAATAGATTTGATAGACCACATTTTGAAAAGGTGAGACACAAAGCAATTTATAAACAAGATATAAACATTAGAGTGTTTTGTTTATTCTGCAAAATATTGCAGTGACCCTACAAACATATAACAGCCATTGGTCTGGTGATATCTGTAACAGTTTGGGGAAACCAAAGCTAACTGTGTATGAAACTGCGGGCGACAGTCACTCAACATTAACCCTTCACTGCCCGCTTGTCAGGAAAGACCTGTCCATAGTGCAGGTGAAGTTCCACGACGCACAAATATGCGCATGCGCAGAGTCCTTACGAGCCAAACAGATGTGCAGACACTTGAACATAGGTGCACACATGTGCGTCCATGCGCATTTGTGCACGCGGGTGCACGCCTGTCACTAATGCTGGCGCCAAGAGGGCTATTTAAACTGGCTGCAGTAGTTATCCCATTGTCATATGGCCTTTTCGCTTCTCGTGTTCTCTGATTCCTGTGATTGTCTCCTGATACCGAACCAGCCTTTTCCTGATCTCCACTTGATTGCTACCTGCCCTGACCTCTGGCTTGTCTTGGATTATTCTTCGGTCTCCGCTCCTGTCTGATTGATCTTCCGTTGTTGACCTGGCCTGTGACCTGACTACTCTTCCTCCTGCCGCCTTAAGCCTGACCTGCCTGACCAATACCGAACCTGGCTCGTCTGACCCTGATCTCGGGTATCCATCCATCCAGCACGGCTACATCAGAACCCTGCTTCCTGCCTACAAATCATCAGCTTACCCGCTACTACTGGACTGATCACAGGCACTCATACACCACCGTGCCCCTGCGACCGCTGTCTCACCATCAACTGTCCTTGAGCCGGAGTAGTACGAGAGGTCTGCCTCTTCATGTCAGGCTCACTATCCAGGTACGTGACACCGTTTCTTGGTGTGCATTAACCCCTTCACTGCCCTCCTATAGTCGGAGTACATTAACCCTTCATGTTTTCTGCAGCTTCAGCCTTCAGTAGGTGACTCAGGCTTATGGGAAAAGGAGCAGCTAAGTCACCGATTAATAAAAAACAGCAGTTAGCAGCAGCTCTGAGAAAAGGGACTCATCCTTGAAACGCGTCAAACATTTGAACGCACTGACAGTTGTAACACCTTGCTTGCCGTTGTGGCCATCTTATTAATGCAAAAGCTTTTTATATACATGCTTCATCTGAGAATATGTTTTTATCTTTTATACCTTTGAATAAACCTTGGATAGTACACTAGGTGTGTTCACCACCTGTTTATTCTTTAACTATGTATGCAACACCTCAGGGTGTACCCAGATTCCTGGAGCCTGCTGGAGATGGACAACATGCGAACAAAGTACAAGTCATTCCATTCTGATGTGAAAGTTTGATCCATGTCCTTTTTCCATTCTTTGAAAAAAGAGGGGTAAATAATTTAGAGGTGTCACAAGAAGATTGTATGCAGTTGAAAGGGTGCACCTGAGCAGGGTGCAATCTTTACAGAATGTGGTAAGTAGAGGAAGGTCCAGCATAGTTTTAAGGTTGACAGGAATTGTTTGGTTAGCATGACCTGACAAGCTAGTAAAGGAGTACCAACCATTATTTATATTTCAAAAACAGATGTATGGCTATTCCAAGAAATACAATTTTGTAGATAGAAAATGTATTAGAAAAGTAGGACTGCCTGGGGGCGTGTCCAAGATGGAGCCGGGTGCGGACGTTTCTCCCTGAGCTCCGGTACCCTGACCTTCCATCCGCTGCCATCCAGGGTGCAGTGGCACCTCACGGCTGCTCCCCGCTTGCCTGGACCTCATCTGACACCCGAGGAGGGGTGTGCAGTTATTCTGCCCTCTTCCTGAGCATCTGGGGTGCAGGGCGATCTGAGGCCTACCGCGGCGTGTGAAGCCGCGGTGTTTCCTAAATCCACGGCCGGAGCGGATCACCGCCGCGGACGGACCGCGGCACAGCCGGATCACTGCCCTGTATATCCAACCCTGGCATAAAGGTCAGTCCTTGAGATAGGTGGGGGGGACCCCCCTGAGCCTCCTGGTGGCCCTGTGGACTGTATCATATCCCTGCAGGACCCCAGTGTGCCCCAGGGATCTGAGATGCTGCAACAGCTGCACTGGATGGATTTGTTCATAACCCTCTCCACAAGTGGATAAATCAGAGGTCTCAGGGATACTTTTTGGTAGCCTCTATACAGTTTGCACACCCGGCCTAGTGATTATAACCATCTACATTTCACTGGCTACAGCATCATGTGAATCTTCTGTGAACACCTCCCCGGTGGGGGACACGCACACGTGCTAGGGGGAAAATGCCAGAGCTACCTCCCTGTGCCGTGCCACCATGACAATTTCCTCGGTCATTAGGCTTCTACACCCTAACGTATCACTTCAATAACCTGACAACGTTTTGGAGTCCTGTGGACTACTCCCGGCAATGCATCGCACTCCCCGCACTAAACCCAAACATCGGGCCCAACAGCACTTCCCTTCACAGGGCCACGTCGCTAAGCTGATACCTAGCCCGCCTGAGCCGGATGACAATACCCAGCTTCCAGGTGACCCTGAGTCAGATGGCGATAGTCAGCGGCAATTTCCATCAGGGATGGCAGATTCTTTGGAACACAATCCCGAAGCCCTGCTACACAAATTCCGTGCTATAGTGCGAGAGGAGATTACAACGGCCTCGCGTAAATTGTCTTCTGATTTGGCAAAGGGCCTAAAGGAGTTGGGCCTTCGCGCCCATCAATTGGAGCAACGTATGGATCTGGCGACTACAGTCTTGGAAGGTCATGAACAGGAAGTTGAGGACCTGCATGCTGAACTGGATTCTTTAAAAGATAAGCTGGAGGATGCCGAGAATAGAGCACGCAGGGATAACCTCCGCATCCGCGGAATCCCAGAGGCAGTCACCGATTTACAGGGTACTGCCACTGCTCTTTTCCAGGAATTGGCTCCTGAGATTCCCATGGAGCGCCTGAAGTTCGATCGTATTCATAGAGCTTTAGCACCCAAGCCCATGGAGGGGCCTCCCAGAGACATTATTATTAAATTCCATTTTTACCGCACTAAAGAACGTCTACTGCAGGCGGCTCGGAATCGTTCGGTTCTGGAATTTCAGGGTCACTCTGTTCATCTGTTTGCGGATTTATCCCCAGTCACGATTGCCAAACGTCGTACCTTAAAACCCTATCTTAAAATTCTTCAATTGGCTGATATAAAGTACAGATGGGGCTTCCCTTTCAAGCTCTTATTCTCCTTCCAAGGTCGCCAATTCCAGGCCTCTTCACCAGCGGATCTTCGGCGTCACTTCAGGGAGCTTAAGCTGGAACTGCCACAATCCCAGAGTGAGGAGATTCCTCTCCCTACGAATCTTCAAAATTCCCAGCTCTCGCGTAAATCTCCTTCTAGTCAAAATGGCCCACAGGCCCTCCAATCTCTACGGGCCCAACGTTTTCAGGAAGTCTCCGCAACTTGATGTTTAGAGGCTGGTCGTCAATATACAGCTTAGTCCTATGTGGATTTTTTCTGCCACCCTCTGGACTTGATTTTGCATATGTTCAGGGATTATATATCTCCGTGTGTTTTACCTCCTCCAATCTAGAGTAGAGGTTTCTTTTCACTGCCCTGACTGGCTGAGATCTCTATAGTCTTGCAGGTTTCGAATTGCTTATTTACGGGTGTATTAGCCTCAGTTGTTTATATAATGTTTTTGTATTTTATATCTATGCCGAGTTGTTCCGGTGGATGGTTGTGTCCCCCACCGAGCTGGCTAGCGGTCTGGTCTTTTGTCCCGCCCGCTACCTAGCCCTTATGTGGGTGTTTTACCCACAATGGATAATTATATTGTTTGAATCAATCTCCATGTTACACAGGTATCTTACGTGTATATCAGATGTCTTAATGTCTTTTCTTTTCTTTTTCGTCTCTTTCTCTTTGTCCTTTGTCATGTGTGTTTTGTGTTTTTGTAAATTTTTTTCCAGGGCTCCCGGGGACCATGGTGGATTTACTCTTCCTTTTTTTAAATCACCATGTCGTTGAACTGGTTATCACTGAATGTCCAGGGGATGAACTCTCCACAGAAACGGGTAAAGATATTTAAGTTTCTCCGGGCTCGCCAAGTTGACATTGCTTGTTTGCAGGAAATTCACTTTTCCACTAATTCTGCCCCAAAATATTTTGATGCACGTTACCCTCAGATATTTCAAGCTAATGGCACTACTAAACAGAGAGGCGTATTGGTCGCCTTTCATAGCAAAACTCCATTTGTCTGTGTGAGGCGTATTGCTGATCCCAATGGCAGATACCTTCTTTTCCAGGGCACGATTCATGGAATAGATGTTACTATACTGTCCTACTACGCTCCTAACGTTAACCCTGGGCCTTTTCTGTCACACTTATGTTCTCTTCTGGCTACACACCAAAGGGGCACACTTTTGATGGCAGGGGATTCAAATCTAGTACTAAACCCTGCATTAGATAAATATCCAGCAGATTGCTCTGACCCTTCCGCATCAGCGAAGTCCTTTGTACGCATGTTAAATACCCATGATCTGGTAGATTTGTGGCGTGAATTTCATCCTCGGGGGAAAGACTACACTTATTATTCACATCCTCATCATTCTCATTCCAGAATTGACCATGCATTCGTTTCCCGTAAACACCTCCCTTTGGTTCGCTCTATTTCAATTTTAACGGTTCCATGGTCAGATCATGAGCCTATTTTGGTAGTCTGCTGATCTCTCCTATGTAGGCCGGCCTCCTCATCGTGGATAATGAATGACTCCTTGCTTTCGCTGAAGGAGATTCAGGCGGAGCTACATCGCAAGTCTCAGGAATATTTTCAATTAAATTCGGGTTCTGTCTCTTCTTCGGTAACATTATGGGAAGCATACAAAGCGGTTCTTAGGGGTCATATTATCCACATAGCTTCGAGGCGAAAAAAGGAAAGACAGTTTAAACAACGTCAGTTGGAATCAAAGTTAGCTTCTGCGTCGGCCCAATTTAAACAGTCACCTTCCCCGTCGAATCGTAGACTGTTGGATCAGGCTCGTTTAGAATTGGATCTGTGCTTAACATATGAGGCTGAGCGCTCTTTACGTTGGACTCTATGTTGGCCTAAACCAGACTCTATGTTGGCCCATAGATTACGTTCTTTCGCGCAACATCCCAAACCGATATCTCTACGCACTCGCCACAATACCCTTACGAGCAATCCTGTAGCGGTCTTGGAGGAGTTCTGGCACCGACTAGCTAAACTCTACTCTGATCCCACTCGGGCTGACCCTCAGTCCATTTCTGACTTTTTAGCACGTCTACCCTTGCCTACTTTAACGCCGGCCCACAAGGATTTAATGGACCGTAATATCCAAATATCTGAGGTTTTGCAATGCATAGCAGACCTGAAAACGGGCAAACGTCCAGGTCCTGACGGCTATACGGCACTATACTATAAGAAATTAGCTGCTGTGCTCGCTCCCCACCTTGCCACTATGTTTAACGCGGTGAAGGGAGGTTCGTATTTTTCCCCGGACTCCTTAACTGCTAATGTGGTTATGATCCCTAAACCGGATCGAGATCACTCTTCTTGGGCGAATTATAGGCCTATTTCTCTTATCAATATCGACATGAAGATTCTTACCAAGATTTTGGCTAATCGATTGAATTCCTTTCTTTCTCGTTTGATCAAAAAGGACCAGGTGGGATTTGTTCCTCACAGGCAGGCTGGAGATGCTATCAGACGTATTTTACAATTGCAACATTTGGCCCATACTCGTAAACTAGATATGATGCTCTTATCCTTAGACATCAATAAGGCCTTCGACACTTTATCCTGGCCGTATCTCCTATCGGTCCTTCATCGCTTTGGCTTTGGCCCTTCCTTTTTACGCTGGATCTCTTCGCTATACAAATCTTCTCAAGCGAAGCTTAGATACTACGGATTCGAGTCTTCTACGTTCTCGGTTGCCAGAGGCACTAGACAAGGCTGCCCACTTTCCCCAATACTTTTTATCTTAGCCTTGGAACCGTTGGCCGAAGCCATCCGTTTACATCCTGATATTAAGGGGATTGATGTGGCCGGCTCCCAACATAAATTGTCTTTGTTTGCAGATGACATATTATTGTCAATCTCGAACCCGGGGATTACTCTGCCCAATTTGCTCGCAGTCCTCGATTCCTTTGCAACCCTTTCAGGTTTACATGTCAACCCAGCAAAATCAAGAGCTATGTCAGTTACCCTCTCACCATCACTTTTGGTTACTCTGAAGGAAACGTTCCCTTTTCAATGGCTTTCGGCATTACCGTATTTAGGAATTAAGCTTACCCCGACCTATGATGGACTGTATCAGGCTAATTTTCCTACTGTTTTTCATGAGCTGACTGAGTTATTGTCCTCTTGGTCTCATTTCCCGCTTTCATGGTTCGGCAGAATTAATGCAATCCGTATGACCTATCTCCCAAAACTACTTTACCTATTTCGTGTCTTGCCAGTTCCAGTACCTTCGCATATATTGCGTATCCATCAGCGAAAACTTCTGTCCTTTATCTGGAGCTCCTCTCGACCCAGAATTAGCAAACATATCTTATTCGCGCGACGGAGTGCGGGCAGGTTATCGGTTCCGAATCTCCAGTCTTATTATTTGGCAGCTAACATTGCCCCCTTGGCTCATGTTCATGCATCTCATCACTTCCCTCTGTGGGCTGTTGTAGATATGATGGACTCTCACCCAATACCGCTCTCCTCCTTGCCATGGCTTCCTCCTTCTCAACGTCCATCTACCCTTAGTCCAACGCTGACGTTATCGCTACGTCTTTGGGATTCTATCAAATACTCCGCTGGCCTTATCTCTCCTCACCTGCCGCTGTTACGTCTATTACATAATCCATTATTCCCTCCGGGTAGGGATAATCCTAGACAGTTTGCATGGTGGCAGGCGCATGGTTTTTATGATGTTCACTCACTTCTATCTCCCACTAGAATAATTACCTTTGACGCTCTGCGCTCTTCTTATAATATCCCCCTTCGAGAACATTTTGGTTACCTTCAACTTCATCACTTCCTAAAAACACTGATACGTACGCATTCGGGACCTTATCATCTGTCCCCCTTTGAAAGCCAGTGCAGACATAGACCTCATGCCCCGGGTTTGATCTCTTTGATTTATTCTTCCATTATATCTTATAGAACCCCTCCGGTTCATTCTTATCATCAGCGTTGGCAGTCTGAATTAGGGGGGACCCTGGATCAACAGGACTGGCAGAACATGACCCAAGCAATCTCTAAATGTTCTAGGAATGTCATTATCCTTGAGAATGCCTACAAAATTCTATACCGATGGTATTATACGCCTGCTCGCCTAGCTAGTTTTATCCCTACATATTCCCCAGTCTGTTTTCGGGGTTGCCAACAATTGGGCACCATGGCCCACATATGGTGGACTTGCCCTAAAGTAAGTAGATTATGGATTAGGGTGTACGCCCTTCTCCGCACTATCCTTCACACAGACATCAAGCGTAATCCGTATGAAGTGCTTCTATTTAAACCATTGGAGGGTCTTCTCCATTCTGAACGGCCGCTGGCATCACACTTATTTATGGCAACTAAATTGACAATTGCAAGGGCTTGGAAGACTCCTGTCCTTAGTTTTGAGGCTGTCAAAAACCGGATGAATTTCATCATGGTTAATGAAAAATTGACGGCCATATTGTTAGATACCCATATAAAATTTTTGCAGATATGGCGCCCCTGGTTGGATGTAGCTCAACCCTCGAGATTCGACCAATCTCTCCTGTCGATATGAGGTTGGATTTTGCCGTGATCCCCTTGGAGCCCCAACTTCCCCCCCTTTCCTTTTTTTTTTTTTTTTTGTGTTGTCGTTGTTGTTTGTGATGTCCGTGTCTCTCTACTGTATGTCTTTTCATTTCCTGCTGTTCAATTTGTCCTTAAATATATTTCACAGATTGTGCTTGTTGTTTTCTGCGCTACATCCGCAATACATTCTCTAGGTTATGAGCATGAACAATTTTTTGGAGAGGCCTCTTCTTGGGCCTCTCATGTTTTCTATAATGTTGATGTAGCTAAAACTCTCTCTGGAGTTTACATTATCATTGACCCACAAAGGTTTGTTAATCATTCCCTTATAACCCCTTCCTTCACCTATTCCTACAAGGCTTCTATGTTAACTCTTCAGCTTATGCCTTTATTGATGCATGCCTTGAACAAGTTCCTCGTCATTTAATATGATCCATAATTGTTGGTCCTTGAATTTATGCTCCGAATGTCTGTTTATTTTTTGCTTACTATTCAATAAAGCTCTTTGTAAAAGAAAAGTAGGACTGCCTATTACTGAACTTCACCAAAGAAATAAAAAAGTCTATTTCCATAGATAGTGTTTAAAGTATAATTAAAAGCAAAAGTTTAGTTTTGAACAGAGTGGAGGTGGATTAGAATACCTATCAGGTTATTATTATTGTCTGTGTCTGCACTAGGCAGATTCGCTCTCTCTGTTCATCCTATTTATCATTAGCATTAAAAGTAAAAGTAAAAGAAAATTCCAAATTTGTGGTTGTCCTCGTAAAAATAATAGAGGAAATATTTCAATGGGGACACAAGTTCTGGTGACCTGGGGGTCCCAATGGATCCCCTTAATTTGCAGGGATTTCTTCTCACTTCTCTTTCTTGGACTATGAGACAGGAAGTGAAGAGAAATCTCCCCATGGCAAAAAAAAAACCTCCCTTACTCTATCCAAAAAAATGTTTTGCCTATAATTCTAATTTAAGCAGTTTTTGTAGGTTACATTTTAAAAGGAAGAGATACCACCTTTTAACCATTTTGCTGCCACCAACATATGTCATAAATCAGCAGAAGTAAGGGATTTTACACACACTGCATATACATCTGACAAACTGAGTGGTGTCTGTCAGGTTGAAGTGATCAAACAACCCCTACACCATGTTTCCTGGTCTCCCCTGTCCCACCTGCAGGTCTAGGACCCCCATGGTGGGTGTCGCTGGGTAGAAGGGAGAAAAATCAGTGAACATATGTTTGCTGATCTCCCCTAGCTAGAATGAACACTGAAGCTACATGCATTACATTACTTCCAGGTTCAGCTGCCACAGCATCTGGGCAAGAAACTAATGAAGTGTGATCTGCACTTCATTTGTTTCAGTGAAGGGCAGGTGAGACATCAGGGGCCTAATTAAGAAGAACCTGTCATAGCCTTTTAGTCTTCTATGTAATAAAGTTGTTTAGTGAATAACTGGTAAAAAATTAAAGATACACTGTCAAAGTTTACATTTAAATCCCTCCACATCATTTTGAGCCTGTCCCATGTACAAGCATACAGTCATGGCCGAAATTGTTGGCACCCTTGATATTTCTCCAGGAAATCATGTATTTCTCACGAAACGTATTGCATTAACACATGTTTTGCTATACACATGTTTATTCCCTTTGTGTGTATTGGGACAAAACAAAAAAAGGGAGGAAAGAAAGCAAATTCGACATAATGTCACACAAACCTCCAAAAATGGGCTGGACAAAAGTATTGGCACCCTTTCACAACTGCGGATAAATAAGAATGTTACAAGCATGTGATGCTCCTGTAAACTCACCTGGGGCAAGTAACAGGTGTGGGCAATATAGAAATCACACCTGAAAGCAGATAAAAAGGAGAGACGTTCACTTAACCTTTGCATTGTGTGTCTGTCTGTGCCACACTAAGCATGGACAACAGAAAGAGGAGACGAGAACTGTCTGAGGACCTGAGAACCAAAATTGTGGCAAAATATCAACAATCTCAAGGTTACAAGTCCATCTCCAGAGAACTAGATTTGCCTTTGTCCACAGTGCGCAACATTATCAAGAAGTTTGCAACCCATGGCACTGTAGCTAATCTCCCTGGTCGTGGACGGATGAGGAAAATTGATGAAAGATTGCAACGCAGAATAGTCCGGATGGTGGATAAGCAGCCCCAAACATGTTCCAAAGACATTCAAGCTGTCCTGCAGGCTCAGGGAGCATCAGTGTCAGCGCGAACTATCCGTCGACATTTAAATGAAATGAAACGCTATGGCAGGAGACCCAGGAGGACCCCACTGCTGACACAGAGACATAAAAAAGCAAGACTACAGTTTGCCAAAATGTACTTGAGTAAGCCAAAAGCCTTCTGGGAAAACGTCTTGTGGACAGATGAGACCAAGATAGAGCTTTTCGGTAAAGCACATCATTCTACTGTTTACCGAAAACGGAATGAGGCCTACAAAGAACAAAACACAGTACCTACGGTAAAATATGGTGGAGGTTCAATGATGTTTTGGGGTTGTTTTGCTGCCTCTGGCACTGGGTGCCTTGACTGTGTGCAAGGCATCATGAAATCTGAGGATTACCAAAGGATTTTGGGTCGCACTGTAGGGCCCAGTGTCAGAAAGCTGGGTTTGCGTCCAAGATCCTGGGTCTTCCAGCAGGACAATGACCCCAAACATACGTCAAAAAGCACTCAGAAATGGATGGCAAAGAAGCGCTGGAGAGTTCTGAAGTGGCCAGCAATGAGCCCAGATCTAAATCCCATTGAACACCTGTGGAGAGATCTTAAAATTGCTGTTGGGAAAAGGTGTCCTTCCAATAAGAGAGACCTGGAGCTGTTTGCAAAGGAAGAGTGGTCCAAAATTCCGGGTGAGAGGTGTCAGAAGCTTATTGATGGTTATAGGAAGCGACTGATTTCAGTTATGTTTTCCAAAGGGTGTGCAACCAAATATTAAGTTAAGGGTGCCAATACTTTTGTCCAGCCCATTTTTGGGGTTTTGTGTGACATTATGTCATATTTGCTTTTCTGCCTCTGTTTTATATTTGTTCCAATACATACAAAGGGAATAAACATGTGTATAGCAAAACATGTGTTAATGCAATACCTTTTTTGTGTGAAATACTTGATTTTCAGGAAAAATATCAAGGGTGCCAACAATTTCGGCCATGACTGTATATGAATGTGAATACATGTGTTAGGGGCAACTATGTATGAAAACATTGACAGTGCTATAAATGATACATAATGCTGCACACGTCAACGTGAAAGTAAAATTTCCAGGGTACCTAATTTACAGTTACCTCTAAACTGATGACTTGTAGAGGTTTTTAAAGTTTCACCCATGGAAAAGTTTATTCTCTTTTAACAAATGTGTGAAAATTGTCTGTTTCCTCAGTGTATCCTCATCTTTTACATTTTACCAAAAATGTGGGTAATATATTGTATCTGTGTGCTCTAAAATTCATTTTATTATATTCTGTTTACTGAAAACTGTTGTACTAAGATCGTGTGACATACAAATGTGGAACTGCCAACATTTTATTTTAGACTTTTTTGCTTTTGGAAAATATATAATTATTGGAGGGTTAACTAATGTTCAGGCCTAAAATAATTTTTTTTAAAGTCTGAAAAAAAATTAATAGAAACATCAATAAAAAAACAAAAATATTATTTCACAGATGAAATCCAGGTAAATATTGCACGTCTTCATATGCAATATTACACAGTTTAACTAAACTGAATTTTAAAACATTGAAACATCTGATAGCTTTTAATGAAAGAAAATCATTAGAGTATGTTATTTAACAGAAAAAAGCCAGCAACTGATTTCTAACACTCCCCTGAATACAACTCATTTTTGTGATTGGATACCCACCCCCTCTGCTCTTCTTTCCAACACACCTTTCCCACTTTCTTTATACCTCTTGCTTCACTGGTCTAGTATGTTTGTGGAAGCCCCTAACCCCTTCAACCCTCTACTTATCCCTTCCTCATCTCTTTCTCCCTCCACCAACCTCCTACAGCCACTGGACTCTAGAGCAGTGGAGACGTATTCTCTGGAGTGACCAATCAAGCTTCTCTGTTTGGCAATCTGATGGACATGTCTGCGTTTGGAGGTTACCAGGAGAACGATACTTGCCTGACTGCATTGTGCCAAGCATAAAGTTTGGTGGAGGGGGAATTATGGTGCGGGGTTGTTTTTCAGGGGTTGGGCTTGGCCCCTTAGTTCCAGTGAAGGGAACTCTTGTTAGCATACAAAGACACTTTGGACAATTTCATGCTCCCAACTTTGTGGGAACAGTTTGGGGATGGCCCCTTCCTGTTCCAACATGACTGCGCACCAGTGCACAAAGTAAGGTCCATAAAGACATGGATGAGATAGTTTGGGGTGGAGGAACTTACACTGGCCTGCATAGAGTCCTGACCTCAACCCAATAGAACTCCTTTAGGATGAATTAGAGTGGAGACTGTAAGCCAGGCCTTTTCGTCCGACATCAGTGCCTGACATCACAATTGCGTTTCTGGAAGAATGGTCAAACATACACATAGACACACTCTCATACCTTGTGGACAGCCTTCCCAGAAGAGTTGAAGCTGTTATAGCTGCAAAGGGTGGGCCAACTCAATTTTGAACCCTACAGACTAATACTGGGATACCAATAAAGTTCATGTGCATGTAAAGGCAGCCGTCTCAATACTTTTGGCAATATAGTGTATCTGACACAATGAAAAGAGGTTATAAAGTTTACTGCTGAAAAAATAAAACATACTAGAAAAGATAACAACGCTATAACCAATACATCATGGTGAGTCCTAAGTGTTTCAGGGACTTTTGGTTATATTTTAGTAAATTATTTTGTATTTGTTTCTTAGTAAGTCAATAAGCCTATAACAGCTTTAGTGGGAACATAGTTTGAAAATACTATTATAAACAAGTTGTTCACAAAAAAAGTTTCACGTGCTTAATTAAAAGGGTTTAAGGAATGAACATAAAACATGAATCAAAATATAAGCTTCCTTTTGCATCAGTACTATGGTACAGTTTATAGTTATTCTCTGAAACAATATATAGTGAAGCAAATAGCTGAGTTTTCTATAGCCAGACACCGATGTTTCATTCAATGTAGAAAAGTTAAGGATTGGTATCTAGAATTATATCTACTCACAACTGAAATTGTTTGTCCATTCTATGACTTCAGGACCAGAGACTTCAATTATTCTTTGATCTTCCCCACCAGCAAGATAATAATTGGAACTTGACAAAATTCCAGTTTATGTTGTTGGCTGTTGATTTCTGTTTGTCTTGCATGAAAGCATAAAGAAATGGGGTTGTCACATCTACTGAAACATAATATTTACAACCCTCATGAAAGTTTTACTAAATCATGCAACAGAGAAAGCAAATATTGGCATTTTCTTAATTGCAAAATATCCTGGTACTGTCATGTTGAAAGCTCTGAATTATAGTTATATTTAAAAGTGTTTCTAGCTTCTTGCATTTGTTTTACCATTGTAAATCAATTAAGGACACAATGGCAATATTTTAGTGGTTTCACAGATGATTAATTTAGAATGCAAAAACCCTTAAAAAATAGAATTTGTGTAACAGAATGGATAAATTATATATAGCAAAAACACCAATGCTATTTCAAAGTGCTAGGCTGTGTGCACCATGAAAAGCTATTTTTTTTCCGTTTCAAATATTTAAATTTTAATTTTGGAGCATATTTAACAAAGTACAAAGGAGAGAAATGATAAAGCTATTATTATTAACCAAGTGTGATTCTTATTTAACTCTGCACTGAAAATTCAGTATTAAATGGCCTGTTTCACTTTGCTGCTTGGACCGTTCTGGTCATACAGTAACAACATCTGGTTCTTCTTGCAATGCACCACCACTTCTCTAGACTGTTTGTTATGTCCAATAAAATCTACACGGAAACCTCTGCAGACTCAACTCTAGCATCCTGAAAGGGACACAGACTTAAACTTTTAAGCAATGGATTTAAAGTGGCACCGTCACTACTCTATACATAGCAGGTTAAGCATTCTCTGTTACTGTAGGTGCTAACAAGTTACTGAAGCAGCCTTACTACTGCCAGTTTATTCAGTGGACTGAAGCAAAGCTACATGTAACTGATTGCCATCAATTACTGCATTTTGCAATAACTGTAATAATAATAATAATCTCATCTTTGCAGCATTTGTTGAATAAAGCTGTACCATTCCTTTACTGGTTCCATCATGACAAAGATACCATTAGGGTATCTGGGAAAAGTGGGGCCTAGTCCCTTGGTTTAAGCCCTAAATACAGATACACCAGGAATGTGTCCTGGAGGGCAGGTATATTTCGCTATTATTTGTGTTGTGGTCCCTTTAAGGGATGCAGTTTGAAGACACTGTGGAGTACCCAGGGGTTCTCACCCATACAGGGTGAGGAGTTCTGGGATTGTTTGGCTGGGGAGAAGTGGACACTCTCTCTCTCTGGGCTGCTAAGTTCTTATTAGGGACACTTAATTTCAGAGTTTTGAAGAGTTTTGGGAGGGAAAACTTCCAAACCCTGATTACAAGGACTCTGGTCCTGAAGGTGGTTGTTAATAAGTTTAAGCTGCTTTGGTGTTGATGAAATTAACAACAGGTGCAATAGATGGGCAACAATGAGACAACCTCCAAAACAGGAATGGTTTTAAAGGTGGAGGCCACTGACATTTTTTTCCCTACTCATCTTTTCTGACTTATTTTCACTAGTTTTGCATTTGGCTAGGGTCAGTGTCACTGCTGACAGCATGAGGCGATACCTAGACCCTACAGAGGTTGCACAGGCAGTACAACTCCTCTAGGATGGCACATCAATACGTGCCATTGCCAGAAGGCTTGCTGTGTCTCCCAGCACAGTCTCAAGAGCATGGAGGGGATTCCAGGAGACAAGCAATTAATCTAGCAGAGCTGGACAGGGCCATGGAAGGTCCTTAACCCATCAGCAGGACCAGTATCTGCTTCTTTGTGCAAGGAAGAACAGGATGAGCACTGCCAGAGCCCTACAAAATGACCTCCAGCAGGCCACTGGTGTGAATGTCTCTGACCAAACAATTCGAAACAGACTTCATGAAGGTGGCTTGAGGACCCGACGTCCTCCTGTGGGCCCTGTGGTCACTGCCCTGCCCCATACAGCTTGATTGGCATTTGCCATTGAACACCAGAATTGGCAGGTCCCACACTGGCACTCTGTAATTTTCACAGATGAGAGCTGGTTCACTCTGAGCACATGTGACAGATGTGAAAGGGTCTGGAGAAGTCATGGAGAACATTATGCTGCCTGTAACATCATTGAGCATGACCGTTTTGGTGGTGGGTCAGTGATGGTCTGGGGGGGCATATCCATGTAGGGACACAGACCTCTACAGGCTCGACCATGACACCCTGACTGCCATTAAGTATCGGGCTGAAATCCTTGGACTGATTGTCAGACCCTATGCTGATGCAGTGGATCCTGGGTTCCTCCTGGTGCATGACAATTCCCCACCTCATGTGGCGAGAGTATGTAGGCAGTTCCTGGAGGATGAAGGAATTTACACCATTGACCCCATGCTCGCCTGACCTAAATCCAATAAAACACCTCTGGGATATCATGTTTTGGTCCATTTGATGCCACCAGGTAGCACCTCAGACTGTCCAGGAGTTCAGTGATGCCCTAATCCAGATCTGGGAAAAAATACCCAAGACACCATCCATCATCTCATTAGGAGCATGCCCATTGTCAGGCATGCATACAAGCACATGGGGGCCATACAAACTACCATTTTGAGTTGCTGCAATGAAATTTCAGCAAAATGGACTAGCCTGCTACATCATTTTTTTCACTTTGATTTTCTGGGTCTTTGAATTCAGTCCTCTGTAGGTTGATAATTTTCATTTCCATCAAACGATGGGGCATCCTTATGTTCCTAACACATTACCCAGTCCATATGAATATACATATCCAGCATGATATTTTTCCCCATTGAGATCTGATGTGTTTTCAAAGTGATCCTTTAATTTTTATTTCAGCAGTGTATTTATAAAATGCAGGATACAGTATAGCGCCTGCGATGACCCATAAAATCTTCTTTTCAAAACATTTCAAAGAACACTCTGTGATTGGAGGAGAGACAGGTCACATGACTAAGACATATCATGTCTTAGTCAATTATGTGCTTTATAAATACTCCTTATTTTTAGAACAGCTTAATGGCTGTGGCAAGCCTATACTGCTGCTTTAATAACGTGTCAGCGAAAGTAAACTCAGCAGTCCAACACCCAAAAAACACAGATCCTCATTCATAAAGATAATCAGTTGTCTAATGTACATGTCATAAAGCATTGTTATGATCTATACTGTTTGTTTTTGTATAGGCAATTTCTCCTCCTTACTACTGAAGCTAATGCCATCTTTGATTCTTTCTGGCATTTTGCTTCCCATAGTGCATAGTGTGGTGTATCATGAACACAGTTCATCCCCATGGCAATTTGCAAACGTCAGAAAATATACAGTACAGAGTAAGTAAGAGGTGTTTGCTTGTCACATGGCCTTTCAGGAAAAGATGTGCAGAATCATGAGAGCAGAGCACCTTTCCAGAGATAGATGATAATCACGACATGTGCTCTGCACAGTTCTACATGGCCAGGATGCTGGTAAATGCACAAATGCACATGTGCAAATGATATCACCAGAAGTAGACATAGTGATCCCAGCAAGGGAAAAGCTGTGGATGATTACAATGCTGTTTAATAACTGCTTTCCATCCACCCTATAGCAGATATATTGCTACAAGGTGCACGGGTGCTCAAAAAAATCACGTATGTATATATATATATATATATATATATATATATATATATATATATCTCCGGGTAGGGGGCACGTGCAAGCCGCACCACTCACCCTACCCGTGCCGCCATTCACGGCCGGGGCTGTCAATCAGCCCGCTGATTTCCGAAGGTCTCCGACGGAGAGGAGAACTATTTTATTTACTAACAGTTCTCCTCCCTGTCAGCTTGGGCACACTGCTTTGGATGGCACAGCACAGCCATCCAAAGCAGTGTGGTTACAGTGAAGCACACTGACACAGCCCCCTAGTAAAACACTCCCAGCACACAGTTAACTCTTTGATCGCCCCTCATGTTAACCCCTTCCTGACCAGTGCCATTAGTGCTTTTCAGCACTGATCACTGTATTGGTGTCACTGGGGATGTCAGTGACACCAAGTCAGTTCCCCCCCAGTGTCAGAATGCCCACCGCAGTCCCACAGTCCTGATATAAGTCGCTGATCGCAGCCATTACTAGTAAAAATAAAATTATAAAAATAAAATATTCCAGTATCTATACCACCATTTGTAAAAGCAAAAACTTTCCCGTAAACCATTTAATTTAAACGTATTGGCATTTTTTTGACCAAAGACATGTAGCAGAATACATTTTGGCCTAAATTTATGATGAAATTAGATTTTTAAAATTTTTTTACTGGACATGTTTAATAGCAAAAAGTCAAATATATATATTTTTTTCTCAAAATTGACTGTCTTTTTTTTTTTATTAGAGCGCAAAAAATTAAAAATGCACAGGCAAATACCACTGAAAGAAAGGGTGCAGCATTGCATGACTAGGCAATTGTCAATTAAAGTAACGCAGCGACGTAACGCAAAAAATGGCCTGGTAAGGAAGGGGGGTAAATCCTCAGGAGGGCAAGTAGTAAAAGCTTACTGAGAATTTAAGTTAAAATATTTTAGTTTATTTCTACTTTAATGACACAAATGCAAAAAATCTTTGTTCATTAATATGATCTGTAGATTGCTATTTTACTATTGCTAATTTACTATTTGTACTTTTAAATGTAATATTATCCTGTTTACTTTTTCTTTGAAACTTACTGTTGATTATGCACTGTACTCTTGCACTTAAATATCTGTAGATTTTTGCTGAGGTTTTCAAAGAAAACAACATTTTGTTTCTTGTTTGCGTTGTGCTGTAGCTTCACCCCAGGTTAAAGCCCAATTTATGGATGTTCCTAAGCAAGCGCCTTCATCATTCTGCAGGTGTGCCATCTAATCTTCCTGCTCTGCTTCTCTTCTGCTCTACCCTTCTGCTATTCTGGGGAAGAGAAACTAGAATAATAGCTTTTGGCTTGTATTGTTGTAAATGACAGTGCACCAGTGCTAAGTAACATAATTTACAATAACATGCCCACACTAACACAAGCCCACAAGCCAGCTGCTACTGTAGTCTATCTCCCCCGAATAGCTGGTGGCTGGTGGGCTGGTCCGGGTTTAGTCTTTCTCCTGGTGTATGGAAGAGGTAAAGCAGCAGAAGCACAGCCTTTGAGATGTGCTGCGCTCTATGTATGACCAAAGCTTAGTTAACTTTACACCCCCCCACTTTGCATTCCTAAAGACAGTGCTTGTCTAGGCCACAGATCAGAAAGACAATTCAATAATAGATACATATTTATTGGAGGGTTAAAGGAAACCGGCAGCACAGTGGCTAAATGGTTAGCACTTCCACCTGGCAATACAAGGGTCGCTGATTCAAATCCCAACCATGGCACCATCTGCCTGGAGTTTGCATGTTCTCCCTGTGACTGCGTGGGTTTCCTCCAGGTACTCTGGTTTCCTCCCACTCTCCGAAGACATGCTGGTAGTTAATTGGCTCCTGTCTAAATTTGCCCTAATATGTGAGTTAGGGACTTTAGATTGTACACCACTTGAGGGTTAGGGACTGATGTGAATGCACAATATATGTATGTAAAGCACTGCGTAAATTGATGGCACTATATAAGTATGTGAAAAAATAAATAAACCGGTCATTTACTTGAGTAAGAAAGCTCTCCTGCTATTCCCTGGGTCAAAGGGCTTAAGGAGATCCACATCATTCCTTCACCCAAACCTAATACCCTTTCTTTACTTCAAAATGTCCCAAATTTAGTTCAAAAATTGTACAAAAATTGTTCACCAAATGTCCCAAATAAAGTTCAAAATGATCCACCAAATGTCCACACTATTCGATCTTCCAAACGTGATTAAATGTCCAGTTCATCACTTCCAATCCAAGAGTGTTTTGCATGGTATCACAGAATATTGTATTATTTGAGAGATAATGCACTATATTTAGTTCATATTTTTGAGGTATCTTGGATTGGAAGTGATGAACTGGACATTTAATCACGTTTGGAAGATCGAATAGTGTGGATATTTGGGGGATCATTTTGAACTTTATTTGGGACATTTGGTGAACAATTTTTGTACAATTTTTGAACTGTATTTGGGACATTTTGAAGTAAAGAAAGGGTATTAGGTTTGGGTGAAGGTTTGAAGAAAAGGTTTTTTGATATTTGCACTTTCAAGGGTGAAAGATTTTCTTTTCTTTGGGGATATACAGAGATTTTAGTTGTGAGATCCACATCATTGCCCAAGAAAAAGTGTTCAGTGCATAAGCCAAGATATGACTACTTTTAATACAGCTTGTCCACCTAGCCATATTTCCATTAGGATATTAGACTATTAGGCTTTCTTGGAGACATGCAGATAATCCAAATACATGTATAGTGTTTAACTACAACTTTCATTACCTATTCACATATTTGACATTTAGTAAGAAGTATTTGATAAAGGAAAGATTATTCCCTGCGGTTTTGACATTTTCAGTATGAATCTGTATGAACATTGACAGTTGATCATGGCTAGTTTATATTTCAGCATATCACCTGTGCCACCATACCTTGTGTAGACACATAAAACTGTCATACTGGAAGAGACAGAAGTTTGCTATGTTGCTGCAGTAATACTATTGATAGTAACAGCATAATCAATGTTTGCTATAAACTTTAATGACTGGGAATAATTTTTCACAGTGTAGCGTGTTCCCTCTAAATACCACATATGTTCAATAATCTGGGTTTGTGGAATGCCTATAATTATTTGAATTGTTCACCATAATCCTTATAAAGGATAGTCTAATGTTTATTTATTTCATTATTCACTAATTTATGTATAGCATAAAAGATGGTGCTGCTGTTTGCAAAGTGCTGTATACTAAATACAATAATGTCTGGGGCAGCACAACAGTAGGTCCAGATGTAAATCTTTTGCACCATGCACCAAATGTAACATTCCATTCTATTGGTACATAATGGTTTCATGTTTAACTACTTGCCTACCAGGCACTTATACCCCCTTCGTGCCCAGGCCAATTTTCAGCTTTCAAGACTGTTTCACTTTGAATGACAGTTACGCGGTCATGCAACATTGTACCCATATTACATTTTTATCATTATTTTCCCCACAAATAGAGCTTTCTTTTGGTGGTATGTACTCTGGGTGTTTTATTTTTTGTGCTATAAACAAAAAAAGAGCAAAAACATTTCTTTTAAAAACCTTTTTCTTTGTTTCTCTTACAAAATTTTGCAAACAGGTAATTTTTCTCCTCCACTGATGTGCGTTTATGAGGCTGCACTGATAGGCAGCACTGATGGGCACTGATAGGCAGCACTGATGAGGTGGCACTGATAAACTGGCACTGATATGCAACAATGATGGGCACTGATAGGCGGAACTGATGGGTGGCACTGATTGATGGCACTGCTGGGCACGGACTGGCAGCACTGCTGGGCACTGATGGGTGGCACTGCTGGGCAGCGCTGATGGGTGGCACTGCTGGGCAGCACTGCTGGGAACAAGTGGGTGGCACTGCTGGGAACAGGTGGGCGGCACTGATGGGTGGCACTGCTGGGCACTGATCATCAGGGCACTGATGACCGATGCCAATCCGTGATCACTTCACGTGATCAGCTGTGTCTGTAGGACACAGCAATCATGGAGATTGCCGGGTGCGTCCCCCGTGGGAGAGCGCGTTCTGGGAGAACTGTACATATCCTTGCAACTACTTTATGTATCCAGGTGGATTATACCTTTTTTTTCATGACAAATTGAGCTTTAATTTTGTGGTGAATTATAATGGATGTTCCTCGACTTTTTTTCTTCATTATCAAAGGAAAACTGTCTCAAAACAATAAAAAACACTTTTTAATAAAATTTAGCTGTATATTTCTTGCTACTACCATAACCTACCATGAAAGAACAACCCAAAATAAATTCTTCTGCTCCCAACAATCGCAGCGATACCATATATGTGTATGTTAGTTATTGTATGTATCCATAGTACAGTCCAGAAACAATAGTCCACATTTTGCTTTTTTAAATCCTACCTAAAACACACTGACACTAACTGACACTGATACTAATTAAAAAAATTATATTAAAAAAATCCTACCCAAAATATACTGACCCTGACCTTTGACCCTGATCTTTGATCTTAACACTAACCCTGGCACTGACCTATGTCAAAGTTTGATCTAGTTATTTTTTTCTTTATTTTTCCTTTTTTCTTTCAATTATTATTTATTTTTTTATACACAGTTCTGTTTTTTTCTGCAAGGAAAGAGAGATACAATGTAGTTCTTTCTTCCATTCAGAGAAAGTAAACACAGGGGCGGGCGGGCGGGCGAGTAGCGCAATGCACTCCCAGCACAAAGAAAGACACTCATATGAGGCCACAAGGAAAAAAACACAGTGGGGCAACATATATGCGTACTGTCGACAGGAAGGGGTTAATTTATTAACTGGGCTCACTCTGCTCTCTTACCCTGTCAGGTTGTTCACTGTCAGCCCATTCAGAAAAGCCTGATTAGTCCCAAGTGCTGAGCATGCATGTTTCAATCTGAGGGCTGCTGTGGAAGGCATGACTGAAGATGTTATCAAGGCACATTCAAGGATTTACTGTATGCTAGTTGTATGTAAAAATACATTGAATTATTTGGGGGCAATACATGACCATGTTAACGGGTTTCATTTTATAGTTTCCTGAACATAAAATTTAAAGCGCACCTGTTATGAGAGCTGCTATTGCTGGCCTCCTTTTGAAAATATTACCATCATCATGAAGCCCAACATTGTTCAAAGCATACAGTCATAGCAGAAGCCCTCTAGCATCTTACACTCTGAATATCTAGCATGCTTAATAAAAATAATGACAGATTTTATGAGGGCCCCTTCAGACCTTTTAGGTTTGATATAATATGTAAACTTGTATGTGTTAATACACAGTATTTTGTACATTATGTAGGAAGTAACAAAGGCTGGCACACAAGGAAAAGTGATCTCATTTCTAAAATGAATATGTTCCAATGCAAAGGGTGCCAAATTAATAAACTTAATGTAAGCAGATAGTTAATTTAGCACACAGGAAAATATAACAGAAGAATAGAGATGTAGAAGAAGAAATGTGGGGTGAAAAAGGGTTTTGGGTATAAAGCAATACAAAAAAATAATTATCTTGTGCCCAAATTCTTTTTGGGCACATTTTAGTTTGTATCTAACTTTTTTTCTTTCATTTTCATTTCTAAATGTACTTTAATTATATACAGCAACCCTCATTTTATTTAAATGAGACATTTAAATCCTTTTTATTTTGCAAATTCGGACAGACTGAGCTTCTGTAACCCTCTGTTGGAGAAAGAGGGGCGTTATGACAAATGACCCTCCACAAACAGCCCTGTAGGTGAATAGGAGAACCAGATCCTTCACTTAGCCCCTGGTCACATCAGTGTGACTTGTCATGCAATTTGATCAAATCGCATGACAAGTCGCCCGGTGCGACCGGGGACTTAATGAAGGATCTGGTGGAAGTGGAAGAGTGAGTTTGATAATAAAGTTGGTAGCGCCTTCACCTAGGACAAGTAACAATGTGACTTCCACAAAAACTCGAACAGCTAGGAACAGTTTATGTCTCTACATGGCAACAAAGTTTATAAGACTCTCAGAGGCAGATAAACAGTAAATGCAAATGAATACTTGCTGTTCTCTTAGCACAACACCTATCCCATGGTCAGGTAGGGAGTCTCTGGTAGTTCAAGTGGGCAGTTGCAGGGATCCCAGGACCTGTTCTACATGGACGTCGCAGGAAGAATCTATGCTCCAGGTACACAGGCCAACAGCTCTATACACAGGACCACCGAACTTCAGACTTAAGCTGGCCATACGTTATACAATTTTCTTACAATTTTCTGTACAATTTCTGTACAATTTACTTTAGATTTATCTCCAACTATGTAGTGCACGAGCCTGTCTAACTGGATATAACTGAAAGTGTTGTTTAGGTTGGACCTCATATTATATACTTTTTGGTAAATCTAAAGCAAAATTCTCAAGAAAATTGTATAATGTATGGCCAGCCAATTTTCTTACAATTTTCTTAGAACTTCTGCCCAATTTCTTTTAGATTTACCTTAACCTACAGTTGCAAGAGAAAGTATGTGAACCCCTTCAGATTACGTGGAGTTTTGCATGAATTGGGCAAACAAATGTGCTCTGAACGTCATCTAAGTCACAACAATAGAAGAACGCAGTCTGCTGAACATAATACTACACAAACATTAGATGTTGCCATGGTTTAATTGCACATAACATGTAAACATTCACAGTGCAGGGAGGAAAAAGTATGTGAACCTTTGGACTTAATAACTGGTTGACCCTCCTTTAGCAGCAATAACCTCGACCAAACGTTTCCTGTAGTTGCAGATCAGACCTGCACAACGATCTGGAGTAATTTTGGACCACTCCTCTTCACAAAACTGTTTCAGTGTAGCAATATTCTTGGGATGTCTGGTGTTAATCGCTCTCTTAAGGTCATGCCACAGCATTTCAATGGGGTTGAGGTCAGGACTCTGACTGGGCCACTCCAGAAGGCGTATTCTGTGCTGTTGCAGCCATTGTTTTGTTGAATTACTTGTATGCTTTGGGTCATTGTCCTGTTGCATCACCCATCCTCTGCGGAGCTTCAGTTGGCGGACAGATGGTAGTACATTTTCCTGCAAAATGTCTTGATAAACTCTGGAATTCATTTTCTCATCAATGACAACAATCCGTCCAGGCCCTGAGGCAGCAAAACAGCCCTAAACCATGATGCTCCCTCCGCCATGTTTTACAGTGGGGATGAGGTTTTGATGTTGGTGTGCTGTGCCTTTTTTTCTCCACACATAGTGTTGTGTGTTCTTCCCAAACAACTCAATCTTGGTTTCATCTGTCCACAGTATATTTTGCCAATAGTGCTGTGGAACATCCAGGTGCTCTTTTGCAAACTTCAAACGTGCTGCAATATTCTTTTTGGACAGCAATGGCTTCCTCCGTGGTGTCCTCCCATGTACTCCATTCTTGTTTAATGTTTTCCTTATTGTAGATGTGTCAACAAAAATGTTAGCATGTGCCAGAGATTTCTGTAGGTCTTTAGCTGACACTCTGGGATTCTTCTTTACCTCATGCAGCATTCTGCGCTGTGCTCTTGCAGTCAATTTACAGGACGACCACGCCTAGGGAGAGTAGCAACAGTGCTAAACTTTCTCCATTTGTAGACAGTCTGTCTTACCGTGGACACATGGACATCAAGGCTTTTGGAGATACTTTTGTAACCCTTTCCAGCTTCATGCAAGTCAACAATTCTTGATCGTAGGTCTTCTGAGAGCTCTTTTCTGCGAGGCATGGTTCACATCAGACAGTGCTTCTTGAAACCAGTAAACCCAAAACAGGTGTGTGTTTTTTAAGGGCAGGACAGCTGTCAGCAACACATCCAATATCATCACACTGATTGGAGTCAAGGTTGGATCACTCCTGGCTCCAATTAGCTCTGGGAGAAGTCATTAAGCTAGGGCCTCACATACTTTTTCCTCCCTGCACTGTGAATGTTTACATGTTATGTGCAATTAAACCATGGCAACATCTAATGTTTGTGTAGTATTATGTTCAGCAGACTGTGTTCTTCTATTGTTGTGACTTAGATGACGTTCAGAGCACATTTTATGCCCAATTCATGCAAAACTCCACGTAATCCCAAGGGGTTCACATACTTTTTCTTGCAACTGTATGTGGTGCAAGGGCATGCCTACTTGGATACTAGTTGTTTAGGTTTGGCCTCATAATATATGGTTTTTGGTCAATATAAAGCAAAATTGTATAATGTATGACCAGCCTTAGCACTTTGGACACAGCTAAGAGTTTGTTTTGGCATATGGCTTCTTATGTTTTCCATGGCATTTCATGGGTCAGGCATCCGTAGTCTTTTAAAACCTACCATCTCTCTTTTTGAGTTACGTAATAGGTGGTAAATGAGCCAAAAAGCAACACCGGAGTCTATGAGTGAAGTAAGGCGACCCGAGGCCCCCATATGACCTTCATCCTGCTCTGGGCCTAGTTGCTCTTTGCTGACTGGGAAGAGTTAACAGTGAGTTAAATAACAATTTGTGTTGAACACATGCAGCTTTTAATAACGTCCTTTAAAATGAAGAAATGCACTGTTATCTTTTGCTGAAAAGGTATGTTATGCATTTGTCTTAAAAAAAAAAAGTTGTGTCTCAAAGGTTACATTGTTCCCTATGGCTGAAACTCTCTTCGAAAGGAAACAAATTTCCCTTTAATGTAATGTCTGAAAAATAGCATGATTTCAGCACTTATTTTGAAAAATGGTTGTGTTTCACCCACCAGTGGAATATTGAAGTAATCGAATTTTGTGGCCCTTACTTCAGCTCTCACTTTAATTACTTGTTTGTCTTTTATTGGGAAAGAAAATATTGCTGTCAGGTTTATGGGGGCAAAAAGGCTGACCCTGTTTTATCTGTCCTTGCATGCGCTTCAGTGTAATGATGACAAAATTGGATGTTAACTAATGATTAGTAGAAATGGTTGCAGTTAATTAGTTGGTTCTTCGTTTATCGTTCCATTTGCACATTTTGGGAGTAATCATTATTAATTAGGACCATCAGCCGAAAGGGTCGAGGTGGAACCCTACAGCCAAGTTAATCAGGCAGCAATGAAAGCTCCATTATCTTGTCAGATCATTTTGGCCTGTGATCTATTTGCATTATCTAAAAGCTGCATTGGGATCAGAGATGAGAATAAAAGAGAGCACACTTTCATGGGATTTTGCCTGGATCAGTAGTTTTCTATAATAACTAAGAGTGTAAACTTATGTTTTTCAGATACCTGTAAATTATTTATGAACATGTGTTCAGTGGAATGAGACCTTGAAATATTGTTACGTTTAATGTGAACTTTAAATACAGACATACATACATACACTAAATAAATCTTTGCACCTGAAATAAATATAACATTCCAACATGTATTGTTGGTTTTACACAGATATATATTTGTAGAACTACCTTCATGAGAGCCGCTGTGTTGTGGGAACCCCTAAGCTCTGCACAGCCAGGCAACCAGCAATTTCCACACTTTCACCAACAGTCATTGAACAGCTTGTGAGCTTGGTTTTGTTATTTTAATAGGGGAAAATAACTTGGATAGGGAAATAGGGATTATAGGAATACAACTTCCTTCCTATATACAGAAAAAGATCCTGGACTGTTCTTTTCCTTGAAAGCCATCAGTCTTTGTGATTCAGTAGCAACAGCCCTTCATGGGTGTGGAACTAGTAGCCCCTCAAAATCAGTTTAGCTTCTTGTAACTACATGCAGAGATGTCTCTTCTCCCTTGTAGAACTGCTCCCAGCTTTACAGCCTGCAGACACTACCAGCCCTCCTGGCTGCTCTGAAGATCTCCCAGGACAAGGATAAAGGATTGAGCTCAGTGCTGTCCTTTGAAAGCTTCCTACATGTGGAAGTCTTCCACTTGAGGATCCCAGGGTGCACTCACTGTGTCCTCTTTGCTCCCACTGCTCCAGGTCTTGATCCCATTCATGCTGCACTGCTGAATGTATACTCCTGAGCCAGCCTGGAGGAGGAGGTGGAGGCAGAGGCTGCCCCCCCATATTTTGCAGACCCATCCCAGACATTGACAGCACTCCATCCTCCACCCAACTCCTCTGTCAGCCCGACTCCTTATGGGCTAGTCTATCACTCTATCAGGGCCTCCACAGCTGGGATTGGCCAGACTCCCATAAACATGAAGGTTAGGTCTCCACCCCTTCCTGCTTAATGACTTCTGGAAGTTTCTTTTGTCCTCCAGAGTCAGGAGGAGGAGGTGATAGACCCACAACCTGTTAAATCATCCAGCTGACCTGCAATAATCCAACCTCAGTCACAGACTCACACAGTTATCCTGACTCATACACAAAGATTTTACTTGGAATACACTACACTATTCTAGTAGCACACTAGAGGGTGCTACATATTTTTAAAATAAATCTTTTTGGGCAGCACAGTGGGTAAGTAGTAAGCAATTCTGCCCAGCAGCACTAAGGTTCCTGGTTTGAATCTCAACCACAGCATCACCTGTCTAGAGTTTGCATGTTCTCCCTGTGCCTGAGTTGGTTTCCTCCAGGTATTCCAGTTTCCTCCCACACTCCAAAGATATGCTGGTAGGGAAACTGGCTCCTATCCAAATTGGTTCTAGTATGTATACAGCTGCAATTGGTTCTAGTATGTATACAGCGGTCAGCCTCTCCTCTGAAGATGTGCTCTAGCACGAAAGGCCTCAGGAGGAACTGACAGCTTGTGACGCCTCATCGCCGCCCAGACCACGAGGAGGTCTGGCGGCCATTTTACTCTAGGTCAGTACCAGTATTTTTACTATACACTTTCTGGCTGTTTGCCAGTTTGAATACTGACCTGTCCTGTTATATATGTTACTTAATAAACTTTTGATATACTACACTATGGGCATTCTCCCGTTTTTTACCCCTTATTGAGGGGTTATCAGACTGGCAGACACAGCTATATCTGGAGGAGGGAGCCCTCACCTGGCCGTCTTTAATCCTGATCTTAAGGAGGTCCTGTGAGCCTAGCAGATTACCGCCTGATGATACCTTGTCCTGAGGGAGTTCGACACTTGTGTTTTTAACACACAAATGCGCATTTCCTATGCGCGGTCGGTGAGTGCGCATTTCTGTCATTTCTACTGGATCCTTCTAGCTGTGTACACCATAGTATTGATCGAGATATCTTATGAACTTTTGACAATGAACTTCTAAGAACGAACTTTTTTGATATGCTTTAGCGCTGCACTTTATTCATCTATTTATACAATCAGAGGAGGTTGTGATCCCCTCTTGTGCCATTAGCTGCTTACTTTTTCATTGATATTTTATTTAATGAGCGCTCACTTCATTTTATATTTTAAGCCTGTTAAGTCAATAGCAGGCATACACTGTCCATGGCTGTCTGCAGCTGTTTGTTTGTAATCACCCATGCAGCAATTACCTGCAGTTAGGGAAATATGTGCACATCTGTTCCTAACTGCAGATAATTGCTCCATGTGCTATTACATGCAAACATCTGCAGATAGCCAGGGACCATGTCAGCCTGTCATTTATTTGTGTAGGGTTCATGTCAGTGGCTGATCAAAAACACTTGACTGTACCCACAAGGGAAATACAGTATGCTGATCTATGTTGTGTACAGCCCTAATCAACCGTGTGCATGAGCCCTTAATGTGTAAAGCAAAGTTTTTAATTTACTTGTTTTGGCCTCTGTGTTGTCAGTTTTACATTTTATTGTATTTACTTTCTTTACTTACTTTAACCTCTATGTCACCAATTACCCAAGCTATACATCTTTTTATGGTAAGCTCTGACTCTCACCAACATGTGGAATCTAATTGTCTGGTCTTTACTGGTAGCTGTGGATGAGATTCATGTTTGCACACATATAGAGTTTACGTTTACATGTTCTTACTTTGCAGAACTATAGGCTTCTGCAGCCACAAGTCTTTCATTAAGTGACAGTACCACCACTGCCAATAAATGAGAGACTTCACGCTGTTTGGCTGCTAGGATGCTGGTGGATGCCTGTGTTCTAGCAAGCAAGGTTGCCATAAGGGCTGGCCACTTGCATGCTAGCAACCAATGACACCTTGATAGGATACTGGCAGTGACACAGTGATTGGTTGTTATGGCACCCTAAAAAAAACAAAGCTCTGCAATAAAAAACAAAGGGTCCATTATCAATTATAAGGACCCCACACAAAAAAACATAAAAAAAGTGTGGGGTCATCCTCTAAATCAATTCAAGACCCTTATCTGAACATGCACCCTGGTTAGCGAAGAAAGGAAGGGTCAAAAAGCATGTACACAGTCCCTCAACATCAGGAGGGTATCTTGCTGGGGATTAGGGGCCCAGCAAAGCACCTTGTGCAAATGTTCATGGGGACAAGGGCCTCGTCTCTACATTCTTGGCCTGGTGGCCACCTGGGATCCCCAACCCTGTTGTTTACATACAGTTGCTGGCTGAGGAAATGAACGGATTGTCCCAATGGTCGATATGTCTTGTTTTGCAATTCTTTTTTTTATTTCACATTTACATTTTTCTTTTTAGTTTCTTTTACATTAAAACATGTATAAGGTTTATTTTGGGGTTTGTGCGGGAGGTATTTGTGATATAAACAATGATACCCTTTACTTGTAGCATGTCACCACATACCTGTGCAGAAAAGTTAAATGGACCAAAGCACCACATTCTTTTTACGCCTCTTGTAATAGCTGATATTAAGATTAGGCAATACCCTGTATTTATGTCAAGCAGGCATTAAGGTAGAGACAGAGATTCTGCATGTGGAGATAGTAGAGGGTGAGCAGGTCCTGCAGGACAAAGTGTTGATCGGGTTGCACCTTTGAGAGGCATGAAACATCTGCCTTTTTTGTGGAAGTGGGTGCACTATAAATGCTACAAAGCCAGAGCATACATAGGAGATAGTGGAGTGGTTCACAAAGCCTTCCTCTTCTTCCTTCCCAGGCCCAGAGCAGCCAATCTGCTACTGCTGTAATTGCACCCTCTTCTTCATTCTTCTGCTAATTCTCCTCTTCTGCTAATATCACCCGGCCCCCAAAATGGCATGGAGGAGTCTGCAAATGATCTCATCAGCATATGTTTCCAGATTATTTGGAGTCCAGGGCTAATGCAGAAACTCTTTGGAGCAAGGATCTCATGATCTACTGGTTGTTCAGACTGAACTGCTGACTGGAGATTGCAAAGTATGCACTAGAGCTTCTTGCTTGCCCTGGGCCAGTGTGTGGTCTGAGAGGGCTTTCAGTGCAGCAGTCAGTTTTGTAACAGAGAGACAAATCTGGCCATCCCCTGACACTGTGGACTGGCTCACCTTTATAAAACAGAACCAATCGTGGATCAGCAATGATTACAAAGCAACTGCAACTAATGCTACTTACTAAATTTTCTTTTGTTCTCCAGGAAAAAAAACAGTTCCTTTCATCATTAACAACTTTGTGTCTTTTCTCCTGTCCTGCCACCATTACCAGCTACTACCACCTCTGTTTGCTTGCCACCATTATCAGCTCCTGCCACCTCTGTTGACCTGCAGCCAATGTAACATCAGGGGTGAAGAGCTAAGATTAGTATCCAAATCTTTTTTTCCTCGTTTTCAGTACTGAAATTGCAAAGCTGCATCAAAAACAACCAGCACTGGTTTCTTGGCACTTAAAAACAACGTATCAACAAAAAGGCTCTACTAGAGAATACAAACATCCAAGTAATTCTTTTACAAAACCTCACATTTGTGTTAAATATCACCTCTTGTAAAGTTTCCCATTTTCACGGTTCCAACTTCTCTTATTACTATAGCTAAAAGAAGACATGTTCAAAATTATCACCAAATGTTCATACTCTTGAAAACAAAATGATCCTAATATTATCAGTATTCAATAGTTACATTATATTTTCATAACATGATATAATGAAAATTGCCCATACAGTACCTTTCCACTTATAGAGAAACTGAATTCCAGAAGCAGTGATAAAAAAAGGCAGACAGGGGTCAGTGGACTAGTCACCAGTATTGCCTGTGGTTTCCCTGCAGCAGAACTTTTCTGCATCACTGATTTAACATGCCTTGTTCTGCACTATTGAGGAAAGTGGAAAAATAGCGCTGGACTAGTAGGGCTATCTCACTGACATTGCTATCTTAAAGTGTTTGTGTTGACTTAATTGATCTGGTTCCTAGTAAGGTAGCTTCTACACCCCAGAGGATCACCATGGTCTCCTTAGCTGGGATTGTAATGTAACAACCATAGAAATTGAAGCACCACACCACTGCAAAGAGATCCAGATACAAGTTTATTCCAATAAAAGTCAGTGGGACAATCCAAAAACTATCCAATGCATTTCAGGGGTCTAAAAATGCCTCTTTCATCAGGGCTAGAAAGAAGCATATGGACTCCTTAGCAATAAAATATCAATACAATATCCCCTTTTCAGGGAGGCCATTGGGTATCTCGCCCTGATAAATATGGCATTCTTGTACCCCTGAAACAATTTGGCTTCTTTTTTGGATTGTCCCCCTGACTTTTATTGGAATAAAGTTGTATCTGGATCTCTTAGCAGTGGCGCTTAAATTTCCATTTTTGTTACATTGTTCTGCATCATGACTCAGTGTGAAGGTGGCTGACTTGGCAGAGAAAGAAAGCTTTGCTTCCTTGTGAACAATGAGCAGCACAATAATTATACTACCAAATTTCACTCCAAAGCTCCTGAGACTAGCAGTCCTAACCTGTAGCGCCTTAGACAGTGTCAGGGAAAGGGGTAGGCAGGAGCCCTGGGCACAACAGTTTATTATGGTGGAAGGGGGCACTGTGTTGCAAATTCCTAGAATAGTGACTACTCCTATAAACAAAATGCAGAAAATAGTAGGGAGAGGAGGAGAGAGCTGGGAGGGGGTGCAGGCTGTGTGCTCTCACACACCTTCTAGCTCCTTCCTTTTGCCAGGGCAGTACTCCAGTAATAACAAGCTGGAATAGGAATACAGGAGCGCTGCACTGGCAAGGCAGAGGAGCTGGAGGGAGAGAACACACAGCCCCAAGCTGAGTGCTAAATTTGTCCAGGAAATTAGGAGAGAACCGGGAGGAGACAGGGGTGGATTTCTCTCTCCCCCTCTAGCTCCTCCTTCCTGTCAGAGCTGCGCTCCTGTATTCTTGTACACACAGCTGCCGGCTTCTGAATACTGGAGCGTTGTCAGGTCAGAACTGTGCAGGGTTTGCTTACCCACTCCTCTCCAGGCAGCAGAAAATGCTGGTATGGGGGGTAAGCAAACCCTGTCCTTGTCTGACAGTGCTCCTGTATTACCAGCTGTCAGTGCTGTCCCCATCTGACAGCAGCCTCAGGGGATTACTGCTATGAATGGCTTTGACTATCTTCAGACCCATTGATTATGTATGAATGGGTTTTAAGGTAAACAAAGCCATTCATATGAATGTAGAAAGCTGAAGTGAGGACAATGGTGACTCATCATTACTGACTCATGGTACTCATTTCAGATCTTTTTCATTGTTTGCATTTTTTTGGGGTTTTTTTAGACAGTTTAAGAAGTGTAGTTGGGCTTTATCTAAGAAAAGAACTTGAATAATTAAAATGATCTATGCCTTTTTAGCAATACAGATGCTTGAGCACTATTAGCAAAGCTATATTTTTCAGATGTTACTGTTGCAGTGACATAATACATATATGATAATTAGTTACAGAAAAAATACACTATGCAATTGCTAACAGTTTTGATAGTTGTTTAAAAGAAATATAAATCAGGAAGCAATATGTAAAATAAACTTTTATGAAAGTCATGCTCTGATAAAATATTGTATGAATTATTGTGAAAATCTTTTTTTTATAGGCCCTGTACAATCTAAATAAGTGGAGG